>NW_007083300.1:0-1268 GCF_000164805.1 Carlito syrichta
GAAACTGAGACACAGTATCTCCATAAACAGGTGTTTTTGGGAAAAACAAGTCACAGACATGCCTTTTGATTTAAGAAATATTATAGTTTAATTAGAAAGAGGGTTAAAATTAAAGTAAGGATTAGATAAATAGCAATTATAATTAAAAGATAAATGTTTATTATAGATGTAGGTATTAGTTAAATAGAAGGAATAGGAAATAATTAAGTTTTAAGGTAAACTTAAAATTATATATACTTAATGTAGGTTTAAAATTAAATACATTTAGGATTAGAAGTAAGATTAATTTCATATATAAGTGTAGATTTAGACATAAGTTTTGTTTAGAAATATAAAATGTAAAATGGGTAGAATTAAGAAAATAGATTAGTAAAAGAAAAGAAATAGAATAGTGAAGGGAAGAGATTAAGTTGGCCTAAAGGTCACAGGATGTGGCTGATAAATTGACAGCTGGTATTTTGTTACACCACCAGTAGCAGGAAGGAACAAAATGAAACATGTAAAGGTCAACTTCCCCATAAACAAAAGAAAAAACATGATGTAAACATTTAATGTGTAACATTTTGTGTGTAGGGGGGTCAGTAAAAACTATATAAGCTTGTAAGAGTTGAATAAAAACTGGCAGAGTCTTGAACTCTCCCCAGAAGAAGGATCCTGTCATGTTCATCTTTTCTTTTTTGCCGCTTCCCGATTCCCCCGTCTCAAGCCCTGACTCTCTCCTGGAGCTGGACTCCAGCAATCATGAACAGAGATCATTTGGGAAGGAGGTCCAGGCTTGGGCCTAGTGTTCCTGAAAGACCGTCGATGAACAGAAAATAGAGCTGTGGCTTTGAAAACCTGAGGTGGAGAGCAGCCGGAGCCTGGGGGTTCGAGACCAGTCTGTGCCAATAACAAGACCTCGTCGCTCCCTGGAACATGAACACTGTAGTCATGCATGCTGACACCCCTGGTACCAACTAAACGGGATGCAGTTGCCTCCATCCCAGGACATTCCTTTGCATCTTCCACACTGACAAATGTACGAGTGCAGGGCAAGCACCGTGGCTCAAGGCTATCAGATTCGTGCCCTGGAATTCAGAGGCGGGAGGCTGTTTGAGCCAAGGGGTCAGAGAGCATTCTGGGCAACGTGGCCAGACCTTATCTCAGTGACAGGTTCCCAAAATCGAGTCAGGCATGATGGCCAATGGAGTCCTGAGTCAGATTCCCAGTTTGTAAGACTGAAGCACAGGGGCACGCTCACAGCCACTGTGGACTCCACCTGCTGGGCT
>NW_007083301.1:0-444 GCF_000164805.1 Carlito syrichta
TCTGCTACCCAAGTGTGGCCCAGGCAAGGCTTCTAAAAGCCTCCGCTTCTCTGCCTGGGAGGGATTGGACCCAGCATCTGCCTCCTGGAAGGGCGAGTCCTCCCACCCCACGGAAGCGGCACGTCTTCAGGGCGGCCCCTTGAGGGCCCACCCCAGTCCTGGAGAGCTGGTTTCTCTCCTGCCTGGGGCTGGAGTCAGACTCGCTGCCTTAACCCACGGCTCCTCCTCCCGCTTCCTCCTACGTCCTCCAGCACGAAGTCCAACGCTCTAAATCCCAGGTTTGCGCTCTGTAAAACGAGGAATACAAAATAAATAAATCTCGCGAGGTTGTTGCAAGGGTTTAATTTAGGGTACCGAACAATAAGGACGGGGTGGTGAGACAGAGAGGGTGGGAGGGGAAGCGAGGAGGGGCAAGGGAAAGAGGGAGGAGAAAGGAAAGACAAG
>NW_007083302.1:0-933 GCF_000164805.1 Carlito syrichta
TGACTCAGAGTTTGAGTAGTTCTTAGAGCATACCATTTGCAGTCAAGATCAGGCCTTGTGGTATTTACCATAGAAACAGGGTGCGAGGAGTTGTAGGCATCTTGTTTCTTTTTTTGTGTGAATTCTCACTCTTGTCGCCCAGGCTAGAGTGCAGTGAGGTGCTCATGGGCATCGCAGACTCCAACTGGTGGACTCAGGCTATGCCCCCGACTCACCCTTCCTTGTAGCTGGAAGGTATTTGAGATGCACGCCACCGTGTCGGGCTCACAGGTTAACTGACAAATCATTCCAAGTTGTGCCTGAAAATGATAAGACCCACGACTAGTTATCACCTGGAGAACTGGCCATATACATGACCTGGCTCTATCCTCTTCCTGAGGCCTTTACTCCTGGATTGGCCTCCTTCTCTCCCAGCTAGGTTCTAGTAGTCTGAATTCAGTTTTCCATCTAAGACTGAAAAGTCTTTTGGCTAAAGCCAAGTAGCTCTTAAGCTGATGCTAAAGCATCAGAAAACAGTCTTCTTTATCCTCCTACAGCATACTCATAACTGGGACCTGTGATTGGTCAAGTTTTTCTTCCACAGCCACTGGATGCTAGAGTCCAGCATCTTAACTTTAGAAGCAAAGGCATAATGGGCAATCTACTCTTTGTTTCTGTCCCTGTCCTCTCTTCTACTCCCCTGAATGGCTGCAGACTTGATTTGGTAAGAATATACCTTGTCATGTGTTCCCTTTTCTTCAATTCACTACTATCTTTCCTCTTTTGAACCAAAATTGAGCTGGGTGCTATGAGGCAACACAGTCCCACTGACTGGTTCAGTTCCTCTGAATAACGACGTGAGGAAGCTTTCCACAGGAGCAAGGAGGATTTGTTAAGGCTACTAAATGTTACAAAGGACGGTTGGAGATGCGCTCCCGGTGCCAACACCAAGAC
>NW_007083303.1:0-415 GCF_000164805.1 Carlito syrichta
TAATAAAACTAACAATAACAGATGCAGGTCAGGATTTTGGAAGAATTAAATGCTTATACTCTGCATGTGAACTGAAAAGTAGAGCCACCTCTTAGGTAAACAGTGTGGTAGTTTGTAAAGGGACAAGATATTGACGTATCATGCGTCTCAGTAATTCCCCTGTAGAGAATATACCTGGAGTTACTCAAATAATTTTTCCAAAAAGTTACCTGCAGCAGTATGTTTTTTGCAGCTCTCATCACAATTGCAAAAAATCATGGTACCAACCATGCTGCCCATCAAAGCAGAAATGGATAAAATAAATGTGGTATATGCCCCCTGGATTATTATGCAGCCATAAAAAAGAACAGATAGAAGGATTTTGCAGAACATTTGATGGATATGAGGTAGGTCATTTTCAGAGATTTATCACATA
>NW_007083304.1:0-821 GCF_000164805.1 Carlito syrichta
AACATTAACTAGCATAGGGAACAAAAAAACAATTTTGCAGTTTGTCCTTCCTCATACCTGAAAAAACATCTGGTGGTTGGGGAGCGCCCCTCATCCACCTGGCTTTGTGTTCACGTGAAAATCTTGTGATTTTGCCTGTGAAACTTTAGGATAAAAGGCTTACAGTTGTCCCATTAAATCGGCTTCTGCACTAAACAGAGTTCAGTCTCTTTCTTTCTTCCTCCCTTCTCTTTCTTTCTCTTTATTTTTCCAGAATAATCGCTGATGCTGCCACACCTTCCAAGGGACCACCTAAATCTCTCCACAGGGCCTGGCCCCCTGCAGTTTACATCCTATTCATGCCACCCTCACATGCACACTTCAGATCACCTGCCCCACACCTCAGGCTCCTCTAGGCCCTTGACACAGATGGGAGGGTACCTCTTTTGTGACTCTGGGAAGTCCCCGAGAGCAGTCTTTTCCTGTTCCCAACCCCACTCACCTAACCCCAAGGCAGATTCCATTTCCAACCCCTCTTCCATACCCCAGAGGCACCCAACCACAGCAGTGAGTCCCTGTCTGAGAAATGGGCCTGCTCCACCACCATCCTTTTAGCAAACTACAGTGTCATATTTCAGGGTCACAGGCAAATACAGGGGAGATAAGCCCTGGCATGTGACCTAGAGGATGACACTTCTCAATCTCAGGATACAGATACACAAATTGCCTCCTTCCTACCCACTTAGCATGATTCCCTTCATTGATCACTGCCCCCATCCCCCACACACACTCTTGGGAAACCAGGGTTACTGCAGAGCCTTGTGGCAGTGGGGGATGTGGCA
>NW_007083305.1:0-410 GCF_000164805.1 Carlito syrichta
GAATTGGAGTCTCAATCTGTCGCACAGACTGGAGTGCAGTGGCCGCTCCCAGCCACCGCAGCCTCGACCTGCTGGGCTCCGGCGATCCTTCCGCCTCAGCCTTCCGAGTAGCTGGAATTACAGGCATGCACTATCACGCCCGGCTGATTTTTTGATTTATTGTAGAGATGAGGTCTCGCTGCCCAGGCGGGTCTTGAACCCGCGGGCTCAGGCAATCCACTCACCTCAGCCTCCCAAAGGCGCGGGATTACAGGCTGAGCCACCGAGCCCGGCTGTAAGGAGGTTTTTGACAGATTCTCTTGGGTTTTCAAGGTACACAATCATATCATCTGTGGAAAGCAGTGTGGTGATTCCTAAAAGCTCTAAATACCAACCTCCCATATGACCCTGCAATCCCCCTACTGGGAATA
>NW_007083306.1:0-1094 GCF_000164805.1 Carlito syrichta
CAACTTGGCAAGAACTCATCTTTACAATAAAATCAAAATGAACCGAGCATGGTAGCGAGCGCCTGTAGTTCCAGCTACTTGGAAGGCTGAGGCGGAAGGATCACCGGAGCCCAGCAGGTCGAGTTTGCGGTGACTGGGAGTGGCTGGGTGACAGAGTGAGACTCCAACTCAAAAAATAATAATAACAAATAAATAAATTAAATTAAATAATTATTGTAAGACAGAAAATACTACTAACCAGTGAAAATGTTCTGTCACTCTAATAATAAAAAAAATAAGCTAAGCCAGTCTTGGTAGCTCAGCCTGTCACCCCAGCACTTTGGGAGGATGAGGCAAGTGGATTGTCTGAGCCCACAGACTTGAGACCAGCCCAGACAACTTGGTGAGACCTCGTCTCTACAATAAATAAAAAAAAATAGCTGGACATGGAGGCACATGCCTGTAGTTCTGGCTACTTGGAAGGCTGAAGCAGAAAGATCACAGGAGTCCAGCAGGTTGAGGTTGCAGTGGCCAGGAGCATGCCCCTGCACTCCAGCCCGGGCGATGGAGTGAGACTTTGACTCAAAAACAAAAAAGAGTTAAAAAAAATAGGAGTCAAATGGCCCTTCACACAGTGAAGTCACAAACTTAGTTAAATTCAAATTCTGGCAAGGGTATAAAAGACTCTTATCTACATTGCCACAGGAAATGCAGACTGCCATAACGATTTTAAGAACTATTTTGGAAAAAAAAATTATCAACTAAATGTTGAGATTCCTGGAATAAAAAAGTCTTGTTTCTGAGATTTTATTTTCAAAAAATAATCCAGAGATGTAAAACACTGGACTTATGTCTTAAAATAGTTGTGTGTGTGTCTGTGTGTGTGTGTGTCACTTGGGTCAAAAAAAAGGATGAGGAAACACTGTTTTAGAGCCAGGGCCTGATACCGAAGATACCAAATATCATTTTAGTCATGGAGAAATTCCACTTAAAAGAGCAATGCACTTGGGAAATACTGCGCTTAAATGCCTTCCATAGCCATCAGAGGTTGCATGCTATTTCACTGGTTGTGTTTCACCTGCCCATGTCTGCTGGGACCTGACGTTGTGACCCCT
>NW_007083307.1:0-892 GCF_000164805.1 Carlito syrichta
CAGTCCAGACTACAAACTTTGCTATATTTTTATAGTAATCAACACAGTCTGTTATTGGAACAAGAATAGGTCCATTGGCCAATGAATCAAGACAGAGAATGAAATCCTCAAACTCTCAACCAACTCATCTTTGAAAAAAGCTCCAAGACCACTGGTTAATGGAGAACATATTCAGTAAATGGTGCTGGGAAAAGGCTCACTCCATACACAAGATTGAAACAGGAACCATGTCTATCACCATTCGCATTAACTCTAAATGGATCAAAGACCTAAACGTAAAACTCCAATAATCAATAACTTCTGCTTAAATCCTAATACCTTTCTATTCTTTCCTAATGCTATCTACACCATGGAAACTCTTAATTATAGCTCAAACCAGTTCCTAAAGAATGTGGCCCAGTCCGAAGATCACCATGGGCCATTTCTAGGAACAATTGATTACAATCTCTTAACAAAATGGCTATTCTAAAATTCTACGTATCTATCTTACTATATGTTTATGTTGTTAGCTGGTAGTGGAAGCCCAAGTGAGCATCAGGGATCCAGGTGGGTTGTGGACCCTGAGACCACCAGGTTGTGTTCAGGAGCTGAAGGCCTATTCCCTCCTCCTTTCTTTGTTGTTTGGCATGACCCACTAGCAGGGACTTTGATGATCTAAGAATGAAGTTCTGAGAATATGACAGGCATGACTGACTCTAGGGATCAATTTTCCCGTTTCTCAAAGACTGAGATTTCAGCTTTAATCTTAACACAGTTCAAACTCAGGTCACATTTGGGAGCCTTATACATGATACAAGCTTCTTTATAAGATTTTAAAGTATATTTGTAGAATTTAGGATATACATTTAGAGAGCTGTTTCCAGCTTTAGATGGTATAGATGATTATCTAGAC
>NW_007083308.1:0-812 GCF_000164805.1 Carlito syrichta
GTCTTGGGTGTAGCTTTCCTGATACATAAATCTAAAACCTGGTCAGTACACCCAAAGCAAGAGAGTCACTGGTTCTACCAATCTGGTAGCTTTTTTTTTTTTACTATGATTACTGCTTGGGAGAAGAAAAAAAATTGTCATTGAAATTTCACTAGAGATTTAAACATTAAATCAAGAGTTTGAAACATGACTAGTTTTAAGCCAGTTGAGTTTATCTACATTAACTTCAGCTAACAACTCAGGGTATATCTACTATAGTTGCCACTATTTGTTGGAGAAAAAACAATTTTCCTCTTTTAGCAAGATGAGCAAATAATTTGTTTTGTAGCTAAGACTTAACTATGATTGAATTAAGCATTTTCTTCAGCTGTTAAATACTGTTTCTCCCCACACACCCCCTGAAACAGTCTCACTCTTTCACCCACGCTGGCATGCAGTGGCATGATCACAGCTCATTCCGGCCTTGAACTCTTGGGTTTAAGCAATCCTCCCTCCTCAGCCTCCCAAAGTGTTGGGATTACAGGCCATTGCACCTGGCTCTTTTGCTAAATATCTAGCTTGTGGTTTTCTTTTTCACTCTCATTAAAGGGTGAGTCTTTAAATCTTATTTTCTCAAAATTCCTTACCTTAAAATGCTGCTGTAAAACCTTGGACTTTAAAAAGTTGTAAAGGTTCTAGTTAAGAGATTAGTAATGATGAAAGGAAGGATAACAGGCCGAGAGTACGTGGACAGAGAGCATCATGTGGCTTATTCTGCTTTGAATAATGCTGGTGGCATTTGCAGCAATGCTTCTACGATGCCTGAGCAAAAC
>NW_007083309.1:0-372 GCF_000164805.1 Carlito syrichta
TTCATGAACTTGGGAGGTATTCAATTTGTCTGTATCTCTTTCATTTTTTTCAACAACATTTTGTATTTCTCTCTGTAGACATGCATCATCTCCTTATATAAAATTATTTCAAGTTGTGTGTGTGTGTGTCTTTGTTGTAAAAGGGAGCGTGTTCTTTTTTGGATTCAGTTGGAGTATCACTCAGTCGCCCAGACTGGAGTGCAGAGGCACGCTCCCCGCCCCCGCAACCTCGACCTGCTGGGCTCTGGCGAGCCTTCGGCCTCAGCCTTCCAAGTAGCTGGAACTACGAGCACGCACTACCACGCCCGGCTAAGTCTTCGATGTATTGTAGAGATGAGATCTCCCCGAGTTGCCCAGGCAGGTCTCGAACCC
>NW_007083310.1:0-895 GCF_000164805.1 Carlito syrichta
GCTTGAGCCAAAAGTTGCCCTCTTGGCCCCTGCAGATTGCCACTACCAGAAGTCTCTTCCTCCCCTCACTTCACAAGCCAAAGAGCCCCAGTCCTGGCACTCACCAGAATCTCATCCTGCAAAGAGAAAACCATAACAACCAAAAGAAGCATTGGGGAGAGAGGAGAGACGGTTGCTGAGGCGGAGAGGGAGACTTGTGACTGGCAGCTGACAGGTCCCTGACCCATATGGAACTCTTCCCCCCAGGTGAGGGACCTCTCAGTGTGGTATCCATCTGGCACCCTCCATCCCTCAGGCTGAGGCACTAGGGCCCAATCACCTTTTTTCCTGAAGGTTTCTTCTTGTTCATCTGTTTGCTTCTCTCCTGGGCACTAATAGGAGAGAGGAGAGGAATCTCAGAACTCCTCCTCCCAAGAAGCCTAACTCCACTGCACATTCGCCAGTGGGCACAGGACCCAGAGGGTTCTAAGCCTCATCCAATCGGGGATAAATGATTCCAGAATGAGAGTATACACAGCAGGTGCAAATTGCTACCTGCCAGATTGTTTGTGTATGATGCTCCCTCTTCCTGCCTTTGATAGAATCTGCACACACAGTGGAGTGCAGTGTGCTGAACCATTTTGGGTTCAGACTGCTGCTTGATTCCTAAATTGAATTCTTTTTGCTAAAATAAACTTAAATTTGTGCTAAATTTAATGTGTGTAAAGTTTTTATTTTAACTGATTAGTGTGAGAAATACGATCTGAAGTAATAATAGAACTCTCATCATCCTCCGGGGTATGGGGTGACCATGCAAAGTTGCCGACAGGGCCTATCGATCTCTCACAGCAGTTTGGGTCTTGGGTAAGTTCTCATTCACATTTTGAAGCTCCAAGAATTTTATGTTTTGAGCTCT
>NW_007083311.1:0-780 GCF_000164805.1 Carlito syrichta
TTCTTTGGAGAAAGTGGCTGTATAAAATTCAGGAAAAGAAAGGAAGGATGAAAATGTCCTGAGGCTCAATCATGCATCTGCTTATGAAAGGTGGGTATGGAATCATAGTGGCTTATGCAGCAGAAGGGAACTCAAGAATTGGGCAACAATTGCTTTCAAAGTATTGATATTTACCTCCTGGAGCCTCCGCAAATATTTATACCCAGGAAGAAAAAAATTGAAGATGTTGACTTTAAAAAACGTGGGAGAAGACTGGGGGATGATTAATGGCAGAATCTGTAAGTGGGCAGAAAGGGGTTCGCTGCTCAATTCTCTCAGCTTTGCTGGCTATGTGAATTTTTCTTAAGAATATGTCACAGAAAGGTGTGAGAGGGAGAAACAGGTTATGTTTTTGAAAAAAGGCAGACCAGGTTTGGTGGCTCAGCCTGTCATCCCAGCTATATGGGAGGCTGAGGTGAGTGGATTGCCTGAGCCCGCAAGTTCAAGACCGGCCCGGGCAACTTGGCGAGACCTCATCTCGACCAATAATCAAAAATTAACTACTTGGAGGCGGAAGGATCGCCAGAGCCCAGCAGGTCGAGGCTGCGGTGGCTGGAAGCAGCCACTGCACTCCAGTCTGAGCGACAGAGTGATACTCAAACTAAAAAATGTTTTTAAAAATTAGCTGGGTGTGGTAGCACACAGCTGTAGTTACTGATACTTGATAAGGTTGAGGCGGAAGATTGCCAGAGCCCAGCAGGTTGAGGCTGCTGTGATCGGGAACATGCCACTGTACTCCAG
>NW_007083312.1:0-645 GCF_000164805.1 Carlito syrichta
CAACTACCACATATAAAAGCACATATTTGATAATAATAAGTGTGTTCTTTCACAGTAAAGGTAAGTTCCAGAAATTTGAAGCATGTGATTTAAATCAGGTAGTTTTAATATATATATATATATATATATTTTTTTTTTTTTTTATTTCTGGAAATACTCTTTTTTTTATTGTGAACTTGTGGGGTACAGTTAAGGGTTAGGTATACAATTGAGTTTCATTCAGGCACCCTGCTGATATGGGGTGTTTCCCTGTTCCCAGACAGATATTTGCTACTGTTAATCCCATCTCCCTCCCCCCACCATAGTTTCCCAGTACGGTCAGTCATTTTCGTATAGTATTGCATTGGATGTTTAAGGTCCATTATATGAGTGAGAACATGTGATACTAGGATCTTTGTTTCTGTGAGAGGTCACTCAGTATTATAGACTCCAGTTCTATCCAGGTTGCTGCGAAATTCATGATTTTGTTCTTTTTTATGGCAGCGTAGTATTCCATCGTGTATATGTACCACATTTTTTTAATCCAGTCCTCTTTTGACGGGCAGCATGACTGTTTCCAGGTTCTTGCTATTGTGAACAATGCTGCGATAAGCATGCGTGTGCAGGTATCTTTTTTATAGAGTGATTTGTGTTCTTCAGGATATA
>NW_007083313.1:0-616 GCF_000164805.1 Carlito syrichta
CTGTCACCCTCCCGGCACTATCTTGCTGTCAGATTCCCGTATTGTCTCTTCTCCATCAGCCTCTCCTTCCAACAGAGAGTAAACATCCCTCCAAATAAATAATAAAAACCGAACTTTTAGAAGTGGTGACACTCAAATCTCACTTAGAAATTCTTGTTTGGACAAGATGTTTGCCAAAACTATTTCCCAATTTTTTTTGGAAAATCACCAAAGTCTAAATTACCAGCAACATAAAGTATAAATCAGAGGCCACATTTTTTTCACAGTTAATGGCCTTGGGGAAAAGGTGAACAGTTTTAAAATAGTAAATGAAGGATGAATCATCCAGTATATTCCGCTGATGATCAGAGTTCCCACTGTCATACATGAGTCCTGGTCTCCCACCCAGGCATCTTTTCCCTTGTGCTGTTCACATCGCACAGGGCCTCCATTCTGCCATGTTCAGATTCAAAAATAGAGTTCAAAAATAGAGTTCAAAACCACATGACTGAAAAGATCACCTGGAAAACTCTAACACCCACACAGTCTGTTTTACCCCCAAGTTTTTCAGATTCTACAAGAATGGTAATGATCTCATGGCACATTCTGCATCTTAAGCTGAAAAAAAGCAAAATGA
>NW_007083314.1:0-314 GCF_000164805.1 Carlito syrichta
CTGATACTACTTGCCTTCTTAGTGTCATCTGACACTACTTGCCTTCTTAGTGTTGTCTGATACTACTTGCCTTGTTAGTGCCGTCTGATACTGCTTGCCATCTTATTGTTGTCTTATACGACTTGCCTTCTCAGTGTCGTCTGACATTACTTGCCTTCTTAGTGTCTTCTGATACTACTTGCCATCTTAGTGTAGTGTGATACTACTTGCCATCTTAGTGTCGTCTGATACTACATGCCTTTTAGTGTCATCTGACACTACTTGCCTTCTTAGTGTTGTCTGATACTACTTGCCTTGTTAGTGCCGTCTGATAC
>NW_007083315.1:0-1031 GCF_000164805.1 Carlito syrichta
CACCCCAGTCATTGCCTGATGGGCTCATGGACAAAGTTGATGGAGGTCACACATGGACTTAGCAATATGGATTTCCCTTCACCAAGACTAGCCTGGGTATGGTCACCACTGAACATCCAGGCTTCCAGCAGCAGAGACCCACACTGGTCACAATCCAGCATCACTTCCTAGGGTGATAAGCCAGCCACTTACTGGCAAGTTGCTCACATTAGACAACTTTCACCATGAAAGGAAGAGTGTTTTGTCTCTGTACCCTGGATATGGATTTGCCCTCCTTGCATGCAATGTTTTTGTCTCAACTACCATCCATGGACTTACAGAAATCCTTATCCACAGTATTCAACACAGCATTACTTCTGACCAAGGAACTCACGTCAGAAGCAAAGAGGTGCAGGGATGGGCTCAAGCTCCCAAAGTGCACTGGTTTTACCATGTGCCACATCATCCTGAAGCAGCTGGCTTGATAAAATGGTGAAGTAGCTTTTGGAAGGCTGTTACAGCACCAGCAGGGTGATGATACCTTACAGGCCTGGGGCAAGGTTCTCCAGAAAGCTTTATCTTCTTGGAATCAGTGTTCATCACGTTATTCTTTCTACAATAGTCCAGGACTCAAGAGGTGGAAATGAGAGTGACACCACTCATCATTACCCCTCACACCCCACTAGCAAAATGCTTGCTTCTTTTCTGCCTAATTTTATATCTCTTCTGGTATAGAGGTATTAATTCTAAATGGACTGGTCCCATTAAACCAGAGGTTAAGACTACCATGTGGCCATTTGGGGTTTCTTCTGCCTCTCAGTGAAGAGTTCAAAAAGGGAGTTATGGTATCGGCTGGAGTGATTGATCCAGGCAAGGGAACCTGGGCTACTACACAGAAAGCAAGAAAGACTACATCTTCCAGGCTCAGTGGCTCAGCCTGTAATCCCGTGCCTTGGGAGGTTGAGGTGAGTGGATTGCCTGAGCCCGTGGGTTCGAGACCCACTTGCGCAACCTGGGGAGACCTCATCTCTACAATAAATAAAAAAATTAGC
>NW_007083316.1:0-577 GCF_000164805.1 Carlito syrichta
ACACCTGGTTGATTTTTGATTTATTGTAGAAATGAGGTCTTGCCAAGTTACCCAGGCGGGTCTTTAACCCGCGAGCTCAGGCAATCCACTCACCTCAGCCTCCCAAAGGCGCGGGATTACAGGCTGAGCCACCGAGCCCGGCTATCATCATTACTTCTGATCAAGAAACTTACTTTACAGAAAATAAAATGTGGTGATGGGCCCAGAATCATGGAATTCACTGGTCTTACCATATTCCACATCATCCTAAAGTGACAGGTCTGACAGAATGTTGAAATGAACTTTTGAAGACTCAGTCTCAGCACCATCTATGTGACAACACATTGATGAGCTGGGGCAAAAGCTTCAGGGGGCTGTATATGTTTTGAATAAGTTCAGTGTGTGGTGTTGTTTCTCTCATAACAGGGATCAAGAGATAGAAACGGGAGTGGCACCACTGACTACTATCCTTATTAACCCACTACCATTTTCCCCCCATCTTCATAACATCATGCTCTTTTGGCCTAGATATCTTTGCTGAAAAGGAAATAATTACTCTACCAGGGGACACAACCATTATATCATTGAACTGAAAGTT
>NW_007083317.1:0-975 GCF_000164805.1 Carlito syrichta
CTGAGGTGAGTGGATTGCCTGAGCCCGCGGGTTCGAGACCCACCTGGGCAGGCGAGACCTCATCTCTACAATAAATCAAAAAATCAGCCAGGTGTAGTAGCGCGCACCTGTAATTCCGGCTACTCGGAAGGCTGAGGCGGAAGGATCGCCGGAGCCCAGCAGGTCGAGGCTGCGGTGGCCGGGAGCGGCCACTGCACTCCAGTCTGGGCGATGGATTGAGATTCCAACTAAAAAAAAAAAGAAGTGGGAAACTGTGGGGTGTGGGAGGGACGGACAAGGGTACCTGCACAATGAATATTTGTATACCTAATCCTGAATTGAACTCCAAAATTTTAAAGTAAAAAATTTAAAATTAAAAAAAGAGAAAAACACACAAGCCAATAATAATAAAGCAAAACTATCCAAGGGAAAATTAATCTAATGCTACAAGGATTAATACTATTTCATTCCAATTCGAGAATATTATGTGGACAAAAAAAATTACTACTATATAATTATACAGCTTATATCCTAATAATAATATGATTTTAAATTATGTGAAGTGATTCAGTTAAATATATATGTACATTTCATTGGAAGGGCTTCATAAATATCATATTTGATATGTCATTATATATGAATATTTAATTGTTAATAAAGACCTTCTAAAGTGGTTTCAGATGACAAGTTATTATGATACCATAAAAACCAAAAAGGGCCAGGCTCAGTGCCTCAACCTGTAATCCCAGCACTTTGGGAGCCTGAGGCAAGTGGATTGCCTGAGTCCATGGGTTCAAACCAACCCAGGCAACTTGGTGAGAGCTTGTCTCTACAATAAAATACAAAATAGCCAGGTGGGGTAGGGTGTGTCTGTAGTTTCAGGTACTCAGAAGGCTGAGGCAGAAGAATTGCTAGAGTCCAGGAGTTCGAGGCTGTGGTGGCCAGGAGCATGCCACTGCACTCCAGTCTTGGCGACAGAGTGAGACTCCAATGTAA
>NW_007083318.1:0-513 GCF_000164805.1 Carlito syrichta
GAAGACACCAGAGGAAAAAGGCCATCTACAAGCCAAGCAGAGAGTCCTTAGAAGAAATGAATCCAGCAGACATGTTCTAACATAACCCAGCACTAGCAGCACTGCCTCAGATCCACCTCAGATCATCAGGCATTAGATTCTTTTAAGAAACTGCACCCTAGATCCCTTGCATGTGCAGTTCACAATAGGGTTCACCCTCCTATGAGAATCTAATGCCGCTGATCTGACAGAAGGCAGAGATTGGGCAGTAATGTGAGTGATGGAGAGTGACTGTGAATACAGAGTAAGCTTTGCTCCCTTGCCCACCACTCACTTCTGCTGTGCAGCCCAGTTCCTAACAGGCCATGGACCTACACTGATCTGTGATCTGGGGGCTGAGACTTCTGGTTTAAACCACTAGGTATGTGGTATTTGTTAAGCAGCCCAAGCAAACTAATACAGCATATTTTAAAACTCAATTAAAAATAAACTAAAATACTTAATGACAAAAAACCTCAAATTGATTTAAAGCAT
>NW_007083319.1:0-1069 GCF_000164805.1 Carlito syrichta
ATATTTTTTATTTTTTATTATATTTATTTATTTTTAAGTTGGAGTCTCACTCTGTCATCCAGACTGGAGGGCAGTGGCTGCTTCCGGCCACTGCAGCCTCGACCTGCTGAGCTCCGGCGATCCTTCCACATCAGTCTTCCAAGTAGCTGGAACTACAGGCACACGCTACCACGCCCGGGTACTTTTTTGATTTTCTGTAGAGATGAGGTCTTGCCAAGTTTCTCAGGCGGGCCTCGAACCCGCGCGCTCTGGCAATCCACTCACCTCGGCCTTCCAAAGCACGGGGATCACAGGCTGAGGCACCGAGTTCGGCAAGAAATATTTTTTAAAGATCATGTATGAATTTAGACTGTATCTCAAAAGTATTGATCTCTTAGATAAGATCAAATGTATATACTACAGTATTCTTTATCTTGAGGGCATGTGACTATACATGTATATGCATGTAGCACACGTGTACATGTGTATGTGTTTTTGGAGGTGTTTTCTAAATAGGAAGAGGCAATGAACAACCATGTTGTTCTTTCAGACTTGATCCCCAAAACTTTTTCTTTCTTCTTTTTGTGGTGGAATCTAGGAAAGAAAATATTGTCATTAATAGAAGCTGTAATAATGACACATGAGTATAAGAACTTTCTACTTGAAAATTAATCTATGGGATTTTTGGTTGTGTCTATTACCAAAATCGCTACTCTTTAATCATAAAACACAAACAAGGAAATATGATCCTTGTCTGTCCCGCAGGTCTAGCTGATGTGAGAAAAAAAGTCTAATCAATAGTCTGCAAATGTGTACAAAAATATAATTAGAATGAATAAGACCTAGTATTCAATTGAAAAAGGCTGGCTATAAAAAACAACATTGTCTATTTTAAAATACCGAAAAGAGTGGAATTAGAATACATTTTTCATAAAGAAATAATAAATTCTTGAGGTGATACACACCCCAAGTGCACTGATTTGATGATTAAACATTGTATGCCTATATCCAACATCGCATGTGCCCCAAATATTTATGAATCTATCATATAATTCATGTACCCATAAGTAAAAATAAAAAAATTAAAAAT
>NW_007083320.1:0-875 GCF_000164805.1 Carlito syrichta
CCAACGCGTTAGAATGACAGCATCAGGAAACTTTTGGTTGCAAGCAACAGAAATTCAACTCAAACAAAGAAAATGGTGGTTTCCTGTAAGGACCAGGGGGTCATTCTTCCAGAAAGGAAGAATGGAGTCCTTGAGGTGGCAGAAGAGGAGCTGGCCTGGGGTTGACAGACTCTGGGGGCTGAAGTCTGGCCAGGACTGATTCCATCTTGCACTGCGGCATTCTTCAGTGGTGTGGTTTCACACTTTTAAAGACAAAGATGGCTTTTCTCCATTGAGAAAGGTAGCTGTAAGTCCCTCCAGAAGAATATCTTTCCAGATCTATTGGTTCAAAAACTCCCAAGGAAGGGTTCTGATTGGAAGAGTTTGGGTCACCTTCTATCCCTCAATAAGTCATTGTGGCCAAGGAGATGGTGCCCTGCCACAGGCCCATCTCAAGCTGCAAACTCTACCCACCAGAACCAGGGGGACAGCATAGTCATTGCCACCCGGAGGATATCTTTGAGCCAGGCCAACTCACCATTTGAAACTCCAAACAACAGAGAAGTCTAGGGAAATAAAGAAGATTTATCCTCAACCCCATCACCCCTAAAAGAACAGTGTTGCATGAACATTTCTAGTTTGTTTTTAAACACATACACTTTAACTGTACAATATTGTCAGAGCTACTTCACAAATAGATGGTTTTGAAACCTACCTGGAGAAACAAGGCTGGAAGACACAGAAACAATGCTCACATCTGAGGTTTAGCCTACGTGAAGAACTGTTTCGGTTCCTGAAATGTCCTCAGAAATGAATTACAACTTCATGAGTGTGGAGGGATGATCGAGGGATAGGCCTGTGTGTCCTTTTTTCTGTTCCTTCAACAGCATTTTGAA
>NW_007083321.1:0-769 GCF_000164805.1 Carlito syrichta
AGGGGTCCTGTTTCAATCTTTTGCATGTGGTCAGCCAGTTTTCCCAGCACCATTTACTGATTTACTGAATAGGTTCTCCTCTCCCCATTGGTAGGTAGTGGGGGCTTTGTCAAAGATGAGTTGGTTGAGAAATTGAGGTTTTGCTTCTGGAATCTCAATTCTGTTCCATTGATCTATATGCCTGTCCCTGTACCAATACCAAGCTGTTTTGATGATTGTAGCTTTATAGTAAAGTTTGAAGTGTGGTATTGTGATACCACCTGCTTTGTTTTTTTTGCTGAGGATTGTTCTGGCTATTCTTGGACGTTTGTGCTTTCATATGAATTCCTGTGTTGTTTTTTCTAGGTCTGAGAAGAATGTTGTTGGTAATTAATGGATATTGCATTAAATTTGTAGATTGCCTTAGGTAAGATGGACATCTTCAAAATGTTGACTCCTCCGATCCATGAGCATGGGATATTTTTCCACTTGTTCGTGTCAGCTTTGATTTCTTTGAGCAGTGTTTTGTAATTTTCATTGTAAAGCTCTTTCACGTCTCTGGTTAGGAAGATGCCAAGGTATTTCATTTTTTTTTGTGGCTATTGTGAATGGAATTGTGTTTTTTTATTTGGGTTTCTGTTTGTTTATTTATTGGTGTAGAGAAATGCAATTGTCTTTTGTATATTTATTTTTGTATCCTGAGACTTTGCCAAGGCCTTTATCAATGTAAGGAGGCCTTTGACAGATTCTCTTGGGTTTTCAAGGTACACAATCATATCATCTGCAAAAA
>NW_007083322.1:0-825 GCF_000164805.1 Carlito syrichta
CATCATACTCTTCTTTTTAAGCCCTAATTAAAAGTTCCCCAAGTTATCCCTAAATTTAATCTAGTTATACTAACTTTTAATATATTAAGCCGTTAATATTATTGACTTAACACTATTCTATACTCTATAAATTTATTTAAATGGCTTGGTTTTATTGGCTTACTGTTATTAACTTACCATTATACTATAAGCTATAACTTAATTACCTTGAGTTTATATTATTTATATTTATAGTTCTTATAACCTACTATAATTCCACACTGTCCTATGATTGTATATAAATTACCTATGATTTAATCCAATTTTACTAACTTTTAATGTTTTAAATCGTTAATACTACTAACTTAACACTATACTATACTTTATAAATTTATTTAAAAAGACTTGATTTTATTAACTTACTTTAATACTATATATTCATATATCCTATTACATACCTAACTTTGAACTATAACTATATATCAATTACCTACGAACTTATCCTAAACCTAAAGTTTTATCACAAATTATATAAATCTTAAATCTTTAAACTATTGTCTTTTATACCTATTAATTACTTTATTTAATAATCTTATACCTAAGTTCTTAACACAACTATTATCTTATAATAATCTGTTATAAATCTTATCATTAATACTTAAAAATTATGAATTTACTTTATGTTCTAAAAAACTTAATTCAATACCATTTTACTTAAAATCTAAGCCTGATTTCCTGTTAGGGAAAACTATTTGTGTCTCAAACCTGTCATGCCACTTAAGACAATGAACTGCACCGTTGCCATGACGACAGCCGGAGGCTGAAGCAGGTGGAGAGTCTCTGCAC
>NW_007083323.1:0-905 GCF_000164805.1 Carlito syrichta
CAGGTCCCAGTTATGAGTATGCTGTAGGAGGATAAAGAAGACTGCTTTCTGATGCTTTAGCATCAGCTTAAGAGCTACTTGGCTTTAGCCAAAAGACTTTTCAGTCTTAGATGGAAAACTGAATTCAGACTACTAGAACCTAGCTGGGAGAGAAGGAGGCCAATCCAGGAGTAAAGGCCTCAGGAAGAGGATAGAGCCAGGTCATGTATATGGCCAGTTCTCCAGGTGATAACTAGTCGTGGGTCTTATCATTTTCAGGCACAACTTGGAATGATTTGTCAGTTAACCTGTGAGCCCGACACGGTGGCGTGCATCTCAAATACCTTCCAGCTACAAGGAAGGGTGAGTCGGGGGCATAGCCTGAGTCCACCAGTTGGAGTCTGCGATGCCCATGAGCACCTCACTGCACTCTAGCCTGGGCGACCAGAGTGAGAATTCACACAAAAAAAGAAACAAGATGCCTACAACTCCTCGTACCCTGTTTCTATGGTAAATACCACAAGGCCTGATCTTGACTGCAAATGGTATGCTCTAGAACTGCTCAAACTCTGAGGAAACTGAAACCCTTTCCCCCTCCTGTCTGTGCTGAGACCGCTTGGAAGCTGCTGACTCAGTCTCGATCCCTCAGTCCTCAGAAATTCCCCAAATGTCTGCATCTTGCTCTGGGTTCTGCCAGTTCTGTTCAACCCTTGCTTCCTCAAAGGCTAGGGCAGGCAAAGGTCTGTCCGACTCATCTATGAAAACTATTTCCTCACGATGGCGCTGTGGCTCAAGAGGACGCTAACAGGCCTGTCTGACACCCGCCTATCAACTTGGAAAAAAAGGTGCCATCAAACTCTCCTCCCTGTGGTGCACGTTCAGTTCGTTTCTCCCTGAGCTCAACAAAGTTCCAGACACTTGGAAGG
>NW_007083323.1:3900-4728 GCF_000164805.1 Carlito syrichta
TGCATCTCAATACCTTCCAGCTACAAGGAAGGGTGAGTCGGGGGCATAGCCTGAGTCCACCAGTTGGAGTCTGCGATGCCCATGAGCACCTCACTGCACTCTAGCCTGGGCGACAAGAGTGAGAATTCACACAAAAAACGAAACAAGATGCCTACAACTCCTCGTACCCTGTTTCTATGGTAAATACCACAAGGCCTGATCTTGACTGCAAATGGTATGCTCTAGAACTACTCAAACTCTGAGGAAACTGAAACCCTTTCCCCCTCCTGTCTGTGCTGAGACCTCTTGGAAGCTGCTGACTCAGTCTCGGTCCCTCATTCCTCAGAAATTCCCCAAATTTCTGCATCTTGCTCTGGCTTCTGCCAGTTCTGTTCAACCCTTGCTTCCTCAAAGGCTAGGGCAGGCAAAGGTCTGTCCGACTCATCTATGAAACTATTTCCTCGCGATGGCACTGAGGCTCAAGAGGACGCTAACAGGCCTGTCTGACACCCGCCCATCAACTTGGAAAAAAAGGTGCCATCAAACTCTCCTCCCTGTGATCCACCTTCAGTTTTTTCTCCCTGAGCTCAACAAAGTTCCAGACACTTGGAAGGCTGAGCTGGAAGAGTCGCCCGAGCCCAGGAGTTGGAGGCTGCAGTGTCTGTGACCGTCTACTCTGTGCGACAGAGTTAGACTCTGACTCTAACAATCAAACCCCAAAATAAAATTTTAAAAAACATTGAGAAATGAATAATGTTGGAAAAATCATGAAGAAAGAGGCATTGTGTATGTTTATACTGTTAGAAGGGTGAGTTAGGCTTTACATTGTGAACACTGTGGGGTAGCTGT
>NW_007083324.1:0-355 GCF_000164805.1 Carlito syrichta
GGAGGGGAGCGGCTTCCGCCCGGGGCGCATGCGCAGTTCGTCCTCGCCGGGGTTCGCCTGTGCGGCCGTGCACGCCTTCCTGCCTTCTTGCGCGCATTCGTTCCTTCCTTCCTTCATTCATTCGTTCATTCATTCATTCATTCGTCCATCCGTACGTGGGCTCAGGCCCCCGCTATGACGGCCACCCAGCCAGGGCTGAGCCTCCCCCCCCTCCCCACGCAGAGCGGAACGAATGAAGGAGTGAAGGAATGAAGGAGTGAAGGAGTGAAGGAATGAAGGAGTGCAGGGACGAAGGAAGGGGTCGCGCTGTGCGGGCCCGGCCGCACCTCCCGCCTCAGCCTGCGGAGTCGCGGGG
>NW_007083325.1:0-698 GCF_000164805.1 Carlito syrichta
CGAGCCGCCATGTTTAAGCCTTCGCCCCCGGGCCGCACAGACTGGGGACCCCACCCGCCCACTCCGGCCCCGCTTCCAAGCCGCCGTCATCAGCCTCCGCCTCGGGATCGCTCAGCCTGAGGCCCTGCCCCGCTTATCGAGGCCCCGCCCCCGAGACGCCATTTTTTTTAAGCCTCCGCCCCCCGGGCCGCTCAGACGAAGCCCCGCCCCTGAGGCCCCGCCCCCGAGGCGCCATTTTTTCTTCAGCCTCCGCTCCCCGGGCCGCTCAGACTAAGCCCCGCCCCCGAGGCCCCGCCCCGAGCCGCCATGTTTAAGCCTCCGCCTCCGGATAGCTGAGACTGGGGCCCGCCCTCTCCCTGAGGCCCCGCCCCGCCCCTTGAGGCCCCGCCCCCGAGCTGCCGCGTCAACCTCCGCTCCCGAGGCCCCGCCCCGCCCCTTGGAAGCTCCGCCCCCACCTCGTAGCCCCGCCCCCTCTGGCCCAGCCGCCCGCCCTCTCCCAGCCCCGCCCGGACGGAAACTCAGATTTGGGGGCCTGGGTGGGGGTCTCGGAGATGGGGGGTTCCCCGCGAGGGACTTGGGGGTTGGGCTCGTGGACATGGGGCTTCCCGTGGGACAAATAGGGGTTCCCGGAGATGAGGGTCCCCCTGGACGCGGTGGGGGCGTCTCGGAGGTCGGGGTCCCCCCGGGGGAAATGGGGG
>NW_007083325.1:1711-3381 GCF_000164805.1 Carlito syrichta
CCTCCGGCGCTCTCCCGGCTTTGGGGGGCGCTCGCGAGCCGCGGGGGGGGGCGACCCCCGGAGTCCCCAGACCTTGGGCGCCGGGCCGTGCGCAGAGACCCCGGGCCGGGCCGTGTGCAAACTCGGTGCCTCCGAATCCAGCATCCCCAGAGGGTCGCGCCCCAAAGTCCAGCCAGCCTCGGGGCCCCGCCTCGTGCAGGGAGAAAGCTCAACCCAGCATCGGGTCTGAGGCTCCACGTCGAGGGTTGAGGAGACACAATGCCTGGGGTCGGGGTCTCGCTGTGTGGCCCCGGCGGGTCTCGAACCCCCGGACTCAGGCCATCCTCCCGCCTCGGCCTCCTGAGTAGCTGGAATTCCAGGCGCCACCGTGCCCGGCTAATTTAATTAATTCTTTTATTTTTAGAGATAGGGTCTTGCTATGTGGCCCAGGCTGGCCTCGAGCCCCCGGACTCAGGCCATCCTCCCGCCTCGGCCTCCCGAGTAGCCGGAATTCCAGGCACCACCGTGCCCGGCTAATTTAATTAATTTTTTTATTTTTAGAGCTGGGGTCTTGCTCTGTGGCCCCGGCGGGTCTCGAACGCCGGACTCAGGCCAACCTCCCGCCTCAGCCTCCCGAGTAGCCGGAATTCCAGGCGCCACCGTGCCCGGCTAATTTAATTAATTTTTTTATTTTTAGAGATGGGGTCTTGCTCTGTGGCCCAGGCTGGCCTCGAACCCCCGGACTCAGGCCATCCTCCTGCCGGCTAATTTAATTAATTTTTTTATTTTTAGAGATGGGGTCTTGCTATGTTGCCCAGGCGGGTCTCAAACCCCCAGACTCAGGCCATCCTCCCGCCGGCTAATTTAATTAATTTTTTTATTTTTAGAGCTGGGATCTTGTTATGTGGCCCAGGCGGGTCTCGGACCCCCGGACTCAGGCCATCCTCCCGCCTCGGCCTCCCGAGTAGCCGGAATTCCAGGCGCCACCGTGCCCGGCTAATTTAATTAATTCTTTTATTTTTAGAGATGGGGTCTTGCTCTGTGGCCCGGGCTGGCCTCGAACTCCTGGCCTCAGGCCGTCTTTGGTGTTTCTGAGAATCAAACATTTCAGAAATCGATGAAAAACGGCTTCAGGCCTACGATTTCCAGGTATTTCCAAGACTGGAAAATGAAGACACTTCCCATGACGGCCATTAAAAAAAAACACACACACACAACAGCTCGGGGGTGTTTCTCACAACCAAAAAGGACAAGTTTTTCCGAAAAATGAAAGGTCTCGGTCTCTTTAGAAACCGTCTTATCTTACATTGATTTCATCCCTGAGGGATTTTTCTTTTTTTGGGTTTTGGTTTTGGTGTTTGAGTCGGGGGGGGTCTCCCGGGGTGGCCCAGGCTGGCCTCGAACTCACGGCCTCAAGGAATCCTCCGGCTTCGGCTTTCCAAGGAGCTGGGGTGGTCGGTGCCACCCTGTCTGGCTAATTTTGGTGTTTTTTTTGACATTTTTGTGGAGATGGGGTCTTGCGGGGTGGTCCAGGCTGGTCTCGAACCCCTGAACTCCCGGGATCATCCAGCCTCAGCCTCCAAGCAGCTGGGATGACGCCCCCATGTCCAGCTCATTTTTGTGTCTTTTCTGGAGATGGGGTCTTGCTACGTGGCCCAGGCTGGCCTCGAACTCCCGGCCTCGGCCTCCAA
>NW_007083325.1:4522-4879 GCF_000164805.1 Carlito syrichta
ACTCCCGGCCTCGGCCTCCAACCAGCTGGGATGACGCCACCATGTCCAGTTCATTTTTGTGTCTTTCGTGGAGACGGGATCTTGCTACGTGGCGCAGGCTGGCCTCGAACTCCTGGCCTCGGCCTCCAAGGAGCTGGGATGACGCCACCATGTCCAGCTCATTTGTGTGTCTTTGGTGGACACGGGGTCTTGCTACGTGGCCCAGGCTGGCCTCGAACTCCCGGCCTCGGCCTCCAACCAGCTGGGATGGCGCCACCATGTCCAGCTCATTTTTGTGTCTTTTCTGGAGATGGGGTCTTGCTACGTGGCCCAGGCTGGCCTCGAACTCCCGGCCTCGGCCTCCAACCAGCTGGGATG
>NW_007083326.1:0-443 GCF_000164805.1 Carlito syrichta
GCTTGGACAACATACTGGGGAAAGAAAAGAAAAAAAAAAGAAAGGAAGGAAGGAAGGAAGAAAGAAAGAAAAAGAAAGACAGAAAGACAAAGAAAGAAGAGATACAGAAAGAAAAACATCCATTCTCCTGCAAAACTTCTGCCCTCATTCCTTCCACCCTACCCCCCCCACATGTGAGGGTCCTCCAAGTTTGGCACTTTCTAGCCCAACACCAACAACGTCTGCCCCTACTTTGGTGCAGGAGTTCTCAAGACTCCCTGGTTGGGTTCCTACTGGCTCTCTTTTCCGAGGTGAGTAATGTGCCCCAGGCAGGCCAAACCTCCCACTCAGCAATGAGGACCTTCAACCAACAAATGCCAGGGACACATCACTCACTGGGGTACATTGCTTCTCCCCAATCCCATTATTCCTGGCTGTAAAGCCAGTCGTGCAATGAACACACC
>NW_007083327.1:0-1124 GCF_000164805.1 Carlito syrichta
CTGGACAGCCCAAGTGTGGACCCCATAGCCCGTCTGAATGATTTGACAGAGATTCAGGGCCTGGCCCACCTCCTGGGAGATGCTTCAGGAAAATGAGTGTCCCCTTTTGTGCTTTAATAGAAGCACATGAAATGAAAGCGTCTTCAGATGGGATATCTCACCCAGGAGAAAGTGTTTCCGCTGCTTGCCTGACCCCTAAGAGACAATATATTGCATTCATCCATCTTCTCTCTGTCTCTCTGTCTCTGTTTCTCTCTCTCTCTCTTTGTCTCTGTGTGTCTCTCTCCATCTCTCTTACTCTAGTATCTGTCTCTGTTTCTAATTGTCTCCTACTCTGTCTCTATCTCTCTTTCTGTCCTTCTCCCTATCTGTCTCTATCTCTCTGTCTCTGTCCCTCTCTCTCTCTCTCTTTGTCTCTCTGTCTCTCTTGTAACTGTCTCTCTCTGTCTCTCTGCCACACTCTCTCTGTCTAGCTCGCTGTCTCTGCCATTATCTGTCTCCATCTCTCTTTGTTTCTGTCTCTCTGTCTCTGTCACTGTCTGTCTCTGCCTTTCTCTCTGTCTCTGTTCCTCCCTCTCTGTCCCTTAGTCTCTGACACTCTCTGTCTCTGTAACTGTCTCTGTCTCTCTTTGTCTCTTTCTCTCGGTCTATCTCTCTCTGTCTCTGTCTCTCTGTCACTCTCTCTCTCTGTCTAGCTCTCTATCTTTGTCCTCTCTGTCTCTCTGTCTCTATCTCTCTTTATCTCTGTCTCTCTGTCCCTCTCTCTTTGTCTCTGTCTCTCTCCATAACTGTCTCTATCTCTCCCTGTCTCTCTCTCTGTGTCTCTCTCTGTTGCTGACTCAGGGAAAGGATGAGAAGGAGCAGGTAGGCGCAGAGGCTCTCTGTCTACCTCTGTCTTTTATCCTTCTCTCTCTTTGTCTCTCTGTCTTTATCTCTCTGTTTCTATCTCTGTCACTCTGTCTCTTTCTCTGTCTCTGTCCCTCCCTATTTCCCTCTCTATGTCTCTCTGTCTCTCTCTCTGTCTTACACACACACACACACATACACACACTCAGCCCCACCCAGTCTCTGACTCTCAGCCTTGCCAGGAGGCTCTGCTGTGCCTACCCCCAGCCCCACCCCCA
>NW_007083327.1:2202-3272 GCF_000164805.1 Carlito syrichta
CATGGGAGTGAGTCATGCAGTGCGTGGACTGAGAGGCAGAGCCACACGTTTTAGCTTCTGCCTCCTTTATTGGGGATGAGTCTGTCCCCTGGTGCCTGTGCCCAAGGCCAGCCCTTGTCCTGCTGCCTCCTGACATGCCTCTGATGACCTCATGGACATTCTTGTATCAAACCTATCATTGTATCGAGGTGTGGTGGTGCATGCTTGTAGCTCCAGCTACTCAGGAGGGTAGAGAGGGAGGATCATCGGGGTGACATAATGAGATTCCTTCTTTAAAAAGAAAATGTCATTGTCTGGCAGGCTGGCTTTTGTTTTCATATCTTATGGTCCCAGCATGTCCTATCTTTCTCACCTGTGTGTTTGTTGACACAATGGAAAATCATTTGGGATCATAGATTGAACTAGAAATGCTTGTGTGTGGCCTTCATGTGCATTAACATTCTGCCTTCAAAGAAAACTCATCAAGGAGTACTCAGGGAGAAGCTGGGAGCCCCTGAGAATGGTCTTCATTATGAAACTTCCAGTCCATGGAGTGTGACCTGAGGTTGACTCCAGCCTGCCTGGGAGGACCCTAGGAGACAGGGATGCCTTTGGCCTCCATTTGATGCTTTTAAAAAACACTTTTTAGCCAGGTGTGGTGGCACATGCGTGTGGTTCTGACTACTTGGAAGGCTGAGGATGAAGGATCACTGGAGCCCAGAAGGTCAAGGCTTAGGTGACCATGAGCATGCTGCTGCCCCCCAGCCTGGGCCACAGGGTGAGACTGACTCAGAAACATGGCCAGGCTCGGTGGCTCATGTCTGTAATCCCAGCACTTTAGGAGGCAGAGGCGAGAGGACTGTCTGAGTCCAGGGTTTGAGACCAGTCCGGGCAACTTGGCAAGACCTCATCTCTACAATAAATAAAAAAATTAACCAGACGTGGTGGTGCACGCCCATAGTTCCAGCTACATGGAAGACTGAGGCAGAAGGATCGCCTGAGTCAGCAGGTTGAGGTTTTGGTGGCCGTGAGCCTGCCGCTGCCCTCCAACTTGGGCAATGGAGTGAGACTCTGATTAAAAAAAAGTATTG
>NW_007083328.1:0-789 GCF_000164805.1 Carlito syrichta
CAGTGCGACTCCGACTCCAAAATAATAATAATAATAATAATAATAATAATAAAAGAGGCCTCGAAGCGTGCTCTCATGGTCTTGGGCAGACGTTCTTCCCTTGGTAACTCGACTCACCGTCTTCTGAGTCCACAGAACCGGGAGACTGAGTAAAAGGTGGTCTGTCCTTGTCGACCCGTGACGTGCAGCTTCTAGGGATCCGTCTCTCACCCGTATCGCATGAAGCGCACATCGGGAAAAAGGCTTAGTCCGTCGAGTTGCCTTTCTTCCGGTCTGGTCTCTGGGTTCCCTGGGCTCTGCCGAGTTCATGTCTGTCTCCAGCTGGCCAGACCCCGGCCTGCTCTTGGGCTGCTTCAGTTGAAAGACCTATCTTCTGCCTGCTCCCTTGAGTGTACACGGTTTCTACCTACCGCAGACTCCTTGCGAAGCATAGTCCCGCCGATTTCTTTTTTCGGTGCTCGTTAACAATAACGAAAGCTTTACGTGTTTAGTAAATCAGACGCCATTCCGGGTCAGAAAGGAGTTTGAACGATCACGATGTGTCATATAATTGCACCGAGGCGGGCACGATTAGGAATACTTCCTAGCTTAAAGTGTATCTCCTAAGTAGAAAGTGAGTATTTTTTTATTGACATACAGTCATGAAAAGGAAATGATATCTTTTCTTGTTTTGTTTTGATGCGATCGTCAACCCCTTGTTTCGGGTTTCTGTTACGAGCGTGGTCGTGATACTTTTCAAGAATAGAATGGACCGTAAAATAGTACAGAGAACATATGGATCGTGTAAAG
>NW_007083329.1:0-789 GCF_000164805.1 Carlito syrichta
CTGATTAATCAACCTACATAGAAATTTAAACGTCTACTGAAGTTCTATTGCAGAATACTATAAGATAATAATGGAGACACTTGAACTTGAACATGTTGCATCCTTTGTTCTTGTGCCAGCTTGAGCTCCATTGAGCTCTTTGATACACAGTACACAGAAGAGGGTGTAAGATCTAGGCAATAAGCCTGATCCAGTGAAGTCTGCTCTTGAGAGCAGTGCACAGGAAAGAAGGGACCTGGAGCCATACCAGACTGACAGTCAGTCACCAAAGTGTCATAGAGCAAGTGCTGAGAAAGGGCCACGACCAGAAAGGGAAGCAGGAGGTTGTTACTGAAGAATGCAACTTCTGATAACTTCAAATCTCCAATTGTTATCAGAATTGGAGTTTGTAGATCACACACAAATATAATATTAGAAAAGAGCAGTGGGCAGAACGAAATGAAGAGGTCAAGCTACTTGTGGACTGGAGATAAGTTCATCAATTTGTTGTGTTCAATCAGTTGTGTTCAGGCCAAGGTGCAAGGTACAGTGAAGTTTGAACAGCTATTTACTGAACTGGAATGATGGCCTTAATACTTAATTATAGAACCTTGTTAGCTATTAATGATGAGTGTTTCATTGCCTTAAATGGTGGACAGCCCATGACTTGGAAAACCAGAATTGAAAGTCAAATTTGCAAAGTATAAATTAGCTTCAGATAAAACTAAATAGAGTAATATACATAAAAATTGTTGTAATCTGTGCCAGGTAGTAGCAAGTTATTTCAATCTACCCTGTACAAATGTGGAG
>NW_007083330.1:0-634 GCF_000164805.1 Carlito syrichta
AGCATATCCAGGAATAGAGGTTGGAGAGGGAGAGGAGGGTGTTCAAGGAGAGAAACACAATATTTCCAGTTGGAAAGTAACACACAAGAAAATGTTTATTTAGAGTGAGTCCATAAGACAAATCACAGTTTTTAAAAACTGAATGAAGACCACATATATCACAAAACCCAAAACGATTCCACACTTTATTAGTCTACTGCCAGACACACTTCTACAACACCGCCCTCCACAATTTTACTGCTTCTCCTTATGACAGTGATTTACTAATACCATTTTCTACAGAGAGAACAGATCGATGATATAGCATGGCTGATGGAAATATGATTTTTGCCTTTGATGTTTGGAATGCAAAACTATGCACCTTCCCACACACATGTCCTCGCTTGTGTATTCATGCAGCAAGTCTGTGCTCTGCAGATGAATACATCCTGGCCAATTCTATGTTGGTCTCTTTCCAACAGAGAGAGAAAAGGGGGAGGGAGAGGAAGAGGGAGGAAGAGAGGGGGGAAAGAAAGAGAGGGGGGAAAGAAAGCAGGAGAGAGGGAGAGGGATGAGAGGGAGAGGGAGAGTGCCCCAACTCAACCTTAGCCAGGTATTAAAACTGTCCACAGTCCCCAAGGGCCATGCAACGCAG
>NW_007083332.1:0-802 GCF_000164805.1 Carlito syrichta
CTTTTTATTTTTTATTTATTTTATTTATTTTTTCTTTTGATTTGGAGTCTCACTCTGTCACCCAGACTGGAGCGCAGTGGCCGCTCCCGGCCACCGCAGCCTCGAACTGCTGGGCTCCGGCGATCCTTCCACCTCAGCCTTCCAAGGAGCCGGAATTACAGGCATGCGCTACCACGCCCGGCTGATTTTTTGATTTATTGTAGAGATGAGGTCTCGCTGCCCAGGCGGGTCTCGAACCCGTGGGCTCAGGCAATCCACTCACCTCAGCCTCTCAAAGGCGCGGGATTACAGGCTGAGCCACCGAGCCCGGCTACTTTTTAAATTAAAAAATTTTAACTGCTTTCTTGCTGATTCATCTATTTTAAAAATATTTTTCCATTGTGCATAAATGTGTTAGTGAGGGTTTGATCTGCATCTTCCCCCCCTCCCAAATTTTTCTTTTCTTTTCCTTTTCTTTTTCTGTTTCTTTCTTCTTTTATGTGTCATTTTCTCTTTATGTGTATGTGAATGATTGAATGTTTATCTTTTGATTTTGTTGTTGTTAGTTTTTGTTCTTTCATCCTTCTGGGTCTTTTTTATATTCATTTTTTTATAGTTTAAGGGATATGTCAATAAACGTGTGAAGGTTCGACCTTAACCCTCTTCCTTTTTTTCCCTTCGGTCTTTCTGTTCTTTGTCCCTATTCACATTGTGCTATGCATGTATGTGTGTGTTTAGTTTCCTTGGGGGTTGTTTTACTGCTGATAGGTTTGTTTAGCTTCGTTGTTATTCCAGTTTCTTTTGGAGTGTGTGCGTATGTTTA
>NW_007083333.1:0-788 GCF_000164805.1 Carlito syrichta
AGAGAAACAGAGGCCACACTGGAACAAACATTTCATGAAATCATTCAAGAAAACTTCCCTCATCTCATTAAGGATGAAAAAATTCAGGCACAAGAGATTCAGAGACCCCTGCAAGACAACAAATGAGAAGACCAACTCCCAGACACATAATAATTCGCCTAAACAAAGTAACTATGAAAGGAAAAATCCTAAAGGCAGCAAGAGAAAAAGGCCAGACTACCTACCAGGGAAAACCAATTAGAATAGCAGCAGATTTATCCACAGAAACCCTTCATGCCAGGAGAGCCTAGAGCCCTATCTTCAAAGTTGTAAAAGAGAAACAATTTCAACCAAGAATAACCTACCCAGCCAAACTAAGCTTCATAAATGAGGGAGAATTGAAATTTTTTCCAGACATCCAATCCCTAAGAACCTATGCGTCACCAGACCACCTCTACAAGAAACACTTAAGAAAGTACTGAACACAGAAGAAAAAGAAAAAAGAACAACAGCATTCTTCACAAGAGTACAGGCAAAAGATTAAAAACACACATGAACCAACTCCAAAACCCAAAGAAAGACAACAAATAACAGGAACAACTCTGTAAGAACCTTATCACAGGGATCAACTCTTGCATTTCAATTATTAGCATAAATGTGAACGGACTAAATGCACCACTGAAAAGACATAGATTGGCAAAATGGATAAAATATCATCAGGCAACAATCTCTTGCCTTCAAGAGACTCACCTCACTAGAAAGGACAACCACAGACTCAAAGTAAGAGGATGGGAAACAAACTTCCAGGG
>NW_007083334.1:0-850 GCF_000164805.1 Carlito syrichta
CACTGAAAAGACTTAAAAAGACAAAATGGATAAAATATCATGAGGCAACCATATACCATCTCCAGGAGACTCATCTCACCGGAAAGCACACTCAAAGACTCAAAGTAAGAGGATGGGAAACAAAATTTCAGGTGAAAGGAACACAAAAGAAAACAAGACTTGCAAGTTTAACTTATTTATCTGATAAGACAAAATACCCTTTAAGCTATCAAAAATTCAAAAAGATACAGAAAGTCCCTATATCATGATAAAAGATTCAATCCATCAACAAGAAATATCCATCCTAAACATATATACACCTAACAGTGGAGCACCAACTTTCTTAAAGCAGTTTCTAGGCAAAATAAAAAAGATATTGACTCTAACACTATTATAGCTGGGGATTTTAATACCCCCCTCACAATGCTAAACAGATCATCAAGACAAAATAATCAGCCTGGAGATCCAGGACCTCAATGTGACACTTGACCATATGGACTTAATTGATATCTACAGAACACTCCACCCAACGACCACAGAATATACATTCTACTTACCACCATAAGGAATGTATTCTAAATAGACCATATCTCTGGCCATAAATCAAGCATAAACCAATTTCATAAGACTGAAATTCTGCCATGCACCTTCTCAGACCACAGTGGAATAAAAAGAAATATCAACACAATCAAAGTTCCCCCAAACCCCACAAAGACATGGACACTAAACAGCATGATGCTAAGCAACTCCTGGGTCACCACAGAAATCAAAACAGAGGTTTATAGATATCTGGAAACTAATGTAAATGAAGAAACGTCTTACAAAAACCTCTGGAATGCCATGAATGCAGTATTAAGAGGGGGAATTCATA
>NW_007083335.1:0-625 GCF_000164805.1 Carlito syrichta
TTTAGCCAACTGCAGCTGTAAAAGAACCCCCCCACCCAAATCAAATTGTACTTAAACCCAACCCCGCTGAGCAGCGGGACCCTTGCCTGGGACTTTGTGTCTCAAGGGTAAGTGTCCTCCAGCTGGCTCTCAGCTCAATAAACTTCTCTTTGTACTTTGACTCGGGCTCTGTACACTGACTCATACAACTCGATTCCCTATTACAATTTTACTCAAATTCAAATTAAACAGTCTTCGTTTTTAATTCATAAAATCATGGGCATTACTTTTTTAAATCTAAAAGGTGCACATTTTGAAGCAATTGCCCAATTCATTAAAAATGTTTTTGTAAATTAAAAAATTTAATATAGAGTATAATAGAGATAAGACATTTCATCACACATTGTGCCTAAAAGCATACTATATTATAAAATATTCATTCACAGTCCTTAGAATGGTATCTAAAGAGGTCACCAGTGACAAGTGGACATGCATTTTTGTGCCCTCTGGGTATCACAAACCAATTTTAGTAGCCGAGAAAAAGTTGGCTATGACACAAGCTTCAGACAATCAATTACCCTATAGATTTCATGTCTTAAACTAAAACCATCCATAAATATGTTTGCTAAAGAGGCTTTTTACAAAG
>NW_007083336.1:0-862 GCF_000164805.1 Carlito syrichta
TTTGAGATGGTTGCATCATGATTTGAAGAAGAAATGTCCAGAGTTGTGACAAACAGGTCACTGATTCTTCCACCATGACCACACTGAGTTTTCAGCAGTTTTTGACCAAAAAATTGGGGTATCACCCTGTGCCCCATCCTTCCTATTCACCTGATTTCACCTCAGCCATCTTTTTGTTGTTTTTCAGGATGAAAAAAGTCCTCAAATGGAAAGAGGTGAAGGGAAGAGGGAAGAGGTGAAACAAACAAAACAAAACAAAATCAGCAGAAGCAAAAAAAAGGCATCAAAATTGATGAGTTTAAAAACTGATTTGAGCAGTGGCAAAAGTTCTTGACAGGCATATTGCATCAAACAGAGAGCACTTTGAGCATGTAAAACCACAATTTTTTATAACCACAAACCACAATTTTTTATAAATGAATTCTGGTTTGGGAGGGTCCTTTTTAGTATGTGATTTAAACTATTCTAGGAAAAATAATTATGTCACTCACATATATTACCCAAAATGAAACTTTTGGCTCTTATTTATATATTTATCATTGACCTGCTTCACAAAGGATTTGAGAGGGCCTCGTTTTTTCTTACATGTTTTACTAACTGTATTTTAAATTTTCATTTGAGCATTTTTTATTCCATTCTTCCAAAGACAGAAGGTTGGACACGGCCCATTTTCCAAGAATACGTGCAATTCTTGAATTGGAAGACTGGGAAGAAAAGCTCAAATGACAGGTCTTTTCTACACAGTCCTACTTCTTATGGCTGATGCAGGCTGATAAAGGCACTTTCTTTTCCTGAAAAACTATTAACGATTGTTTCTAAACATTTAGTGAAAAGTTCAAAAAGCAGGCCACTAAGGAGGAAC
>NW_007083338.1:0-305 GCF_000164805.1 Carlito syrichta
ACAGACAGACAGACAGACAGACACACACACACACACACACACAGGAGCCCTCAGCCTGCAGAGAGACACACACACACACACACACACACACACACACCCCAGACACAGCGGCCGGTAGCCCAGGAGCCCTCAGCCTGCAGAGAGACACACACACACACCCCAGACACAGCGGCCGGTAGCCCAGGAGCCCTCAGCCTGCAGAGAGACACAGACACAGACAGACAGACAGACAGACACACACACACACACACAGGAGCCCTCAGCCTGCAGAGAGAGACACACACACACACACCCCAGACACAGCG
>NW_007083339.1:0-880 GCF_000164805.1 Carlito syrichta
AAGGAGGCTAAAAGGACAGGTACTTTAAGCAAATTACCATTGTAGGCAACTTGAACTGGTTCTATAGGGAACACCAGTAGGCAGAAAAGAATTTCTCCACTTCCACCCCACCTAGAGGTCAAATGACCCTTGAGTGCAGGTAGTTATATGCTAGCCCTCATAAGTCATCATATGATGGCTATGAATTAGTTCCTGGGCACTTCTGGCCTGCTACACATGTGAGCAGAGAAGACTCAGGTAGCCGGAGAAACCCACATGAAAGAGGTGGTGGTGGTCATGGTGTTGGAAGTGGGACAGGTATGCACTGAATGAAAAGGGTTGCTGTTCTGCCATATGCAAGACCTCACTCTCCTTGTCTTACAGCTGAAGGAAGAGGACTACAAGGCCTTAGAGGAAGGCAGAACCATAGCACCGAAGGTGCCTAGATCCTAAAATTACCCCTTGGAAGGCTGCTCACTGACTGGGACAATTAGCAAGAAATAGACAATTATGCTAAGCCACAAAAATGTAGGGATTGCTTGTTACAGTGGTTAGCCTCTCCTGAGCAGTGTAGGGAGAAAGTGGATATTTAAACAGCCAGCCATATCCACTGCTTAAATCCTGGGATTGGTGGGTAACAGATAATACCACCGAATTACTACCTTGCTAATAACAATCTGTGAAACACCAGATAAAAGCCCTTGAAGCTACATAGGAATGAAAGGCAAGCAGATATGAGAGAGTCACTGGTTTATAGGTGAGAAAAGCCCAAGTTCTGAAACGCAGAGGGTTCTTGGACTTTGCCCTTTGGCTGCATTGTTTCAGCTTTCTCTTTGTGGAGAGAACAGACTAGATTAGATCTTACAGGTGACTTGTCCCTTTGGTGCCACAGACTCATCTA
>NW_007083340.1:0-831 GCF_000164805.1 Carlito syrichta
TGATGCACAGACTCTAAAGTTGTGGTAATTAAAATAATGTGATATTGGCTCAGATTAAGTTAACAAATGTGCAGCACACTCAAGGTGATAAAGCTAAAGAAGAGACCCATGTACAAGAATGTACAATAGACATGATTTTACAAAGAATTGGAGAAAAGAATAGATAAGTCCAACAAGTTCATGTGGAAACAATTGGTTTGCCACAGGAAAAAATACAAAAAATTAGATTTCCCCTTTACACCATATGTAACAAAGTGCAAATGGATTAATGTCTAAAAAAAAAATGTCTCTCTGAGAATATCTTTTTGACTCAGTAGTAGGGAAAGATGGCATGTTACTCAAAGCACAGGTAATAAAAGATTGCTAAAGAGTACTGAGGCAAAATTACAGTGTCGTGTACAGCAAAAAGAAAACCCGATGCAAACAAATTTAAAAGAGAAGAAAAAATCTGGTGAAATTACTTGCAACATGTGTGTCAAAGAATTTCTGACCAGATTATAGAGAGAACTCTGCATATTGATTTTTTTAAAAAGAAGACATACCAAATAGAAAAATGAGGAACATAAATACAGTGTGGAAAGGAGGAAAGACTTAGTTTGGTGACCACCTAAAAATGTTTAGAAGAGAAATGGAAATCAAAGCAATGAGATACTGTTTCTTGTAGAAATTTAGGTGGTGATGATGGAAGGCAATGGGAACTTAGGCACTGCTGGTGATGGTGTAAATTATAACCACTTTGGATAGCAATTTGGATGTTTTTAACAAAATTTAAAATGTGTTTAAGTTATCACCCAGAAAGTTCACTTCTAAGTAATTATTCTAACACGGAGG
>NW_007083341.1:0-753 GCF_000164805.1 Carlito syrichta
AGCTTTAAAAAACCCCAGTGTCAGCTGGGCTCGGTGGCTCAGCCTATAATCCCATGCCTTTGGGAGCCTGCGGGTTAGTGACCTGCCTGAGCAGGCGAGACCTCATCTCTACAATAAAATCAAAAATAAGCTGGGCTCCATGCCTCAGTCTGTAATCCTGCACCTTTGGGAGGCTGAGGTGAGTGGACTGCCTGAGCCCGTGGGTTTGAGACCTGCCTGGGCAGCGAGACTTCATCTCTACAATAAATAAAAAAAAAATCAGCTGGGCATGGTAGCACATGCCTGTAATTTCGGCTACTTGGAAGGCTGAGGCAGAAGGATCGCCAGAGCCAAGCAGGTCGAGGCTGCGGTGGCCAGGAGCAGCCACTGCACTCCATTCTGGGTGACAGAGTGATACTCCAACTCCAACTCCAAAAAAAAAAAAGAAACCCCAGTGTCAGTCAGGTGTGGTGTATAATCCCAGCACTTTGGGAGGTCAAGGTGGGAGGATTGCCTGTGGCCACGAGTTTGAGACCAGTCTGGGCAAATTGGCAAGACCTCAACTCTACAATAAATAAAAAAATTAGCCAGGCATGGTGGCACATGCCTGTATTTCCAGCCACTTGGAAGACTGAGGCAGAAGGATCACCTGAGCCCACCAGATCGAGGCTGCAGTGGCGGCACTCCAGCCTGAGCAACAAAGCGAGACTCCAACTAAAAAAAAAACCAAAAAACCCAGTGTCAAGGCCACATTTCAAACTGATTAACTCAGAA
>NW_007083342.1:0-1226 GCF_000164805.1 Carlito syrichta
ACCCAAAGTTTATGTTTAAATGTAGTATTGCCTTTCTTAAAGAAAAGAAAAATATGTAGTAGGACAATTCTTTCTAGTGTAACTAAGAATTTCCGGTTGACAAAAGAATTTCTGTTTTCTTTCTTAGTGAGAAAAGTATATCGTTTTCAAATTTGTTAACTCTCAGTGGCAACTCAAGGGAATTTTTTCAGATATACTTTCAACTATCACACTGTCTCACTTTTCTCAAAGAGATATGTAATGCTTATGCTTGGTGGGCTTGCTTATCATACATAGAAAGGAATGGTGGGTATCACTTGCCTATGTTTTCAGGAATGCAATGATTATTAGCAGGTTGCCATTTAAAAACAGTGATAGCACATCTTTTTTCCCCTTGTTTTTTTCTTTCCTCCTAGCGTCAATTGCAGAAATTTCAGCCTTTTGCCTCCTCCCCGCCCCCACAGACTTCTGCAGTTGTAGTTGTTACACTTTGAGCATTATCATTTAATTTGTAGTCTGCTCCCAAACCAGATGAATTTTCATCTGTTTTATCTGCTCTTTTAAGATTGTAGAGTCTCAGAGTATCCCACAATCAGACCACAATCAAAATCAAAACCATAACCGTGGAAATGGAGCTTTGACTTTAATCCTTTTGGCTTTCATCTCAAGTCTTTACCCTGTTACTATAAATACAGTTTGAACCGTTGTGAAAGACCTTCATGCTTCTTTGTAAAAAATGGGGATTTGACAGAACTTTGTTTTGAAGCACTAAGGAATTTCTTTGTCACTGGCTTAGCACAGAACATGTTGCTTGTATATATTTATTCTAGGTTAATCCTTTTTTTGACATGAAAACTGTTACTTTGAGAAGTGGTTTTTGATAGTTTCATTACTTTGTTTTCTAGGGAATACTGCTTTTAAAGATAATTGTCCAGTGGATAACTTTATTCCCTGAGTTTCCTTGTATTTGTTTTTATTCCTGAAAATTTTTGTTTAGTCACAGTGGCTCCTGAAAATAAATCTAACAATTTCAATAGCTTTGTGCTTGGTAATATGGCTTATTTATTTGCTTGGAGTTTAGATACATTCACACAGAAAATGAACATCCGTTTGTTGTTTGATTTTTGTTTCTTGTTTTGTGTTAGGTAGTTCAAGGTGACCTTTTGGGGGGGGGATACTTTTAATGGCAAATTCACCTCATCGTTGGAAGAAAGCAGGCCCAAATCCTTTTATGCCACAGCAGGATT
>NW_007083342.1:4151-5048 GCF_000164805.1 Carlito syrichta
GAGCTTGAACTTCTAACACAATATGAACAAGAGGGTGAGGGTGGGCAGCCTTGTCTTGTTCCAGTTTTGAAGGAAATGTTTCCAGTTTCTGTCCATTTAGCATTTTGTTAGCTGTGGGTTTATCATAGATGGCACTTACTATTTTGAAGTATGTTCCTTCTATACCTAGGTGTTTCAGGATTTTTATCAAGAAGGGATGCTGGATTTTATCAAAAACTTTTTCTGCAGCTAATGAGATAATCATGTGGTTCTTGTTTTTACATCTGCCTATGTATTTGATGACATTTATGGTCTTGTGAATGTTGAACCAGCCCTGCATCCTGGCAATGAAGCCTACTTGGTCATGGTGGGTGATTTTTAAGATGTGTTTTTGCGTCCTATTTTCTAGAATCTTGTTGAGGATTTTTGCGTCTATGTTCATAAGGTATTTTGGCCTATAGTTCCCTTTTTGTTGGATCTTTACCCGGTTTTGTATCATTGTGATGTTAGCTTTTTAAAAATGATTTGAGGAGAATTCCATCTTTCTCAGTTGCCTGAAATACTTTCAGTATGATTGGTATCAGCTCCTCCTTGTACATTTTGTAGAATTCTGCTGGGCAGCCATCCAGTTCAGGGCCTTTTTTGGTAGATAGTTTTCATATGACAGAGTCATTTTCCTGGGTTTTTGTTGGTCTATTTAGTGTCCCTAGTCTTCTTGTTTCAATGTGGGAAGATTGTGTGATGTCAGAAAGTCCTCCATTTCATTTAGGTCATCAAGTTTGTTTTCATATAAGTGTACATAGCAATCTCTGATAAGCATTTGTATTTCCTTGATGTCAGTTGTGATTTGATCTTTTGTATTTCTGATTGTGATTATTTGAGATTTTCTCTCTTTTTATGGTCATTCTGGCTAGAGGC
>NW_007083343.1:0-874 GCF_000164805.1 Carlito syrichta
CCGAGAGCGGCCTCTGCACTCCAGTCTGGGTGACAGAGTGAGACTCCAACTAAAAAAAAAAAAAAAGAAAAAATCAATCCTCAAAACTCACCTTCATGTCAAAAGGAAGAAATAAATTAACAACCTAAACACTAGGTCTAAGTTCACATTATACACTATTTCAAATACATTTTTATCCAACTTGAAACTAATTTCCTTTCCAAATAGGCATAGAGATCGCTACAATCATTTTTTACCTTTCAAATTACAAAATTGAAAACTAGGTTCCATATTTGAAAGAAGAGCTGAGGAGACACAGACATAAGGATATGATGCCTTGTGTAGATCACAGCAAACAATTGAATCAAATCAACTGAAATTTTAGTGATGAAAGATAAAACTCCATTTGTAAAACAATATAAGCCAAGTTAGTGAGCCAGTAAACATTGTCACAGTTATGCTCATGTGCACCTTTGGGGTGACCTCAAGTCACAAGTCAATGTTTTCTCAAATGCTAAGGATACCTGATTATAGTCTAAAATCATAGTGCCACCAGCACAGTGAGAAAACGTCAAAAATGTTACCAACACATTCTTGCATCTCCACTTGTCACTCCTGAAAAATTATACTTATTTCTAAAATGCAAAGACAAAAGACAAGGTAACCAGTATATTAAGAATTATGATTCCTTTTCTATTTTAGTAGCTACCAATACCATTCAGTTTTACTTTACAGAAGCCCTAAGAGTTTATTTAGAATGTAATGTATTATGTAAAAGTATTTACAATGTGGAAAAGATTCACACAGATATATTTTAATTAATAAACCCCTACTTGATTGTTAATACAATATGATTTATCACACTTTAATTTACTTAAGACCTTCAGTAATCCTG
>NW_007083344.1:0-815 GCF_000164805.1 Carlito syrichta
CTCTTCACCAAAATCGAAGAGGCAGAAATAATTCCCAACTGACTACATGAGCCCAGAACTACTCTGATAGCAAAACAAGACAGACACACGCAAAGTCAAAACAAAGAATACCACAGACCAATATCACTGATGTACACAGGCATGACAAAGTCTTAGCGAAAACCAAGTTAAACAGAACACTGCTTTTGTGCCTATTGTTAGAAATAGCAATTGAGGTGATTTTGGCCTTTTCTATATTCATTAGTAAAGGGGTATAAGTTTCTTCATTATATTCTCTAAGTTTGCAATCATATAACCTTAAGTTTTTAATGGAGGAAGCATACCAAAATCATAATAAAATTGTTCTTTTTGTGCTTACTATCTGACTAAAGATACGAAATTTCTGGCATTTAGCTGAAGGTAAATATTAACTTAATTATCAAGGTATAGTATTTTAACCTCATTTTAGCCTATTTGCCTGTATTTCCAAAAAAGTGGCTTGTTTTACTTCTTTTATCGCAGTATAGGAGGTCATATCATGGTAAGCATGAATTTGGTTTTGAGAAAAATTTGGTTTCCTACATGCAACCATGTGAATGTACGTTATTCATATTTCGTCATTTTCTGATGACTCTCAAATATGTTTTTGAAACTCGTGGATGAACATTTGTACGGTTTTGAGAACGTAGCTCTGAAACTATGCTGTCATAACTATTATAGTCCATCTCTTTTCTTTACATAGGGGATGATTTCTCTCAAATGTATTCCTAAGATTGCAGTTTCTATACTGTAGGATGTTAGCACATGAACAGCTAACCCCACAGTGTTTCACAATT
>NW_007083346.1:0-792 GCF_000164805.1 Carlito syrichta
CAACCACCAGAAAGGTTTGGTCTCCGAGAGAGCATTGAGAGTAGGTGGCACACGGCCATGACCTATCCCCACCCCGAACTGTACATGATGAAAGGTCTGCTTGGTTGAGTGTGGCCGAGAAGATGATGCTGTGTCTTCCCTCAGCTCCCAGACCGGAGAGTCAGTGTCTTCTTCCTTCCAGCTCTGAGTCATGTAGGCTCCGTTCCTGGCAAGTGAGTCCGAGAGGATGGGGCTTCCTTCCTTCATCTGTTGCCCATTCACAGGATTGGAGCTCTGTGCAGGGCCGGGCAGGCCGGGACAGTGGGGTTCAGATTGTCTTCACGCTGCTTTTCTTGTAGAGCAGAGGTTACATGCTGGTGGCGATCACCTGTTAGGACCTGGACACCTGACCTCACTCAGCACCCACCCCTGAAGCATGGATGTCACTCCAAGAGAAGTGGGTCTCTGTCCTTCCCGTTGGCTCCCGCGCATGGGTTTGGAGAAGGTTTTCCGTTTTCCTCGCAGTAGAGGCACTGTCTATGATCAGAGCACTCTGAAATTCTCACTAAAAGGTTTGGCTACTTTTCAAGGAGACTCTGTGGCAAGAACAAATGCCAGGGTGCTCTCCGCAAAGTTGAGTGGTGAATGTTGGTGGTGAGAAGTAAAGGAAAATCATAGAACCCTAAGGGAAGCAAGCTAAATCGTTGGCTATGGACGGCTAGGAAGCGTATCCCCGCAATCAAAGCACACTTCATTGTGGACCAAAACGACTCCCGCTAAGGGTAGGCCAGGCATGGAATCTCCCCCCTCTCA
>NW_007083347.1:0-758 GCF_000164805.1 Carlito syrichta
ATAAACAGAATAATTCACTATAAAATCCATAAGTCTAACTTATGGTGGATAGTGAATGTGTATTGCAGGGGAGGGGGAGGAGACCGGGAAACAGGTCTCCCTTTCAGCTGTTGTTATTGAAGAGAAAGTCAGGAGCATTTTCAAAGAACCATAACAGTCATGCGCTTCTCTGTATTACTTATACTACCCAGTAAGATTGCTGCAATGTCTTAGTTATTATTTTTTTTGAGTTGGAGTCTCACTCTGTTGCCCAGACTGAAGTGCAGTGGCCGCTCCCGGCCACTGCAGCCTCGACCTGCTGGGCTCTAAGCGATCCTTCTGCCTCAGCCTTCCAAGTAGCTGGAACTACAGTTGCGCACTACCACGCCTGGCTAATTTTTTATTTTTTGTAGAGATGAGGTCTTGTCAAGTTGCCCAGGCGGGTGTCGAACCCGCGGGCTCAGGCAATCCACTCACCTCGGTCTCCCAAAGTGCTGGGATTACAGGCTGAGACACCGAGCCCAGCTGCAATGTCTTATTAATGCTCCACTTTAGACAATGCCTTCTTATGGGTAAGGTCAAGCCCACAGCAGCATAAAGAACATCAGTCAAAAGCTGTAGTACCAATGTGACTTTAAAAATTACAGTAACAATTAGTGAAAGCTATTGGATTTAAAACAGAAACAGACAGTGCATCATGGGGACCAGTACATTAGCTCACATCCACTGTCTTGTGGCAGAGCTAAATCAAATTAAAAAAAAAAAATTATACAGACAAT
>NW_007083348.1:0-1388 GCF_000164805.1 Carlito syrichta
CATCAAGAGAGCAGGGTGACAGCCTACAGACTGGGAAAAAGCATTTGCCAACTCCAGGTCCGACAAAGACTTAACATCCTAGATCTACAAGGAACTCAAACGTGCTGAAAAGAAAAAAACAAACAACCCCATTACAAATGGACAAAAGATATGAACAGACACTTCACAAAAGAAGACATCCGAGCAGCCAACAACCACATGAAGAAATGTTCAACCTCACTAATCATCAGGGACATGCAAATCAAAACCACACTGAGATACCACCTAACCCCAGTCAGAATGGCAATCATCAACAACTCAAAAAATAACAGCTGGTGGAGAGGTTGTGGTGAAAAGGGAACACTTCTGCACTGTTGGTGGGAGTGTAAACTAGTGCAACCTCTGTGGAAAGCAGTGTGGCGATTCTTAAAAGCTCTAAATACCACCCTCCCATATGACCCTGCAATCCCCCAACTGGGAATATATCCTGAAGAACACAAATCACTCTATAAAAAAAGATACCTGCACATGCATGTTTATTGCAGTATTGTTTACAATAGCAAGAACCTGGAAACAGCCATGCTGCCCATCAAAAGAAGAGTGGATTAAAAAAATGTGGTACATATACACGATGAAATACTACGCAGCCATAAAAAAGAACAAAATCATGAATTTCGCATCAACCTGGATGGAACTGAGTCTATAATACTGAGTGACCTCTCACAGAAACAAACATCCGAGTATCACATGTTCTCACTCATATAATGGACCTTAAACATCCAATGCAATACTATACGAAAATGACTGGCCATACTGGGAAACTATCGTGGGGGGAGGGAGATGGGATTAACAGTAGCAAATATCTGTCTGGGAGCAGGGAAACACCCCATATCAACAGGGTGCCTGAATGAAACGCAATTGTATGTCTAACCCTTAACTGTACCCCACAACTTCACAATAAAAAAAAAAAAGAAAACCCAAGAGAATCTGTCAAAAACCTCCTTTCACTGATAAAGGCCTTTGGCAAAGTCTCAGGATACAAAAGAAATGTACAAAAGACAATCGCATTTCTCTACACCAATAATAAACAAACAGAAACCCAAATAAAAAACACAATTCCATTCACAATAGCCACAAAAAAAAGAAATACCTTGGCATCTTCCTAACCAGAGACGTGAAAGACCTTTACAAGGAAAACTACAAAACACTGCTCAAAGAAATGAAAGTTGACACAAGCAAGCGGAAAAATATCCCATGCTCATGGATCGGAAGAATCAACATTGTGAAGATGTCCATCTTACCTAAGGCAATCTACAAATTCAATGCAATACCCATAAAATTACCAGCAACATTCTTCTCAGATCCTAGAAAAAACAATGCAGACTTCATATGGGAAACACAAACGTCCA
>NW_007083349.1:0-1065 GCF_000164805.1 Carlito syrichta
CCTATTCTCCAAAAAATAATCCCCTTTTTTTCCAGCTCTCCAACCCAATGTCATAACTTAGTTTTCAAAATCTTGACAGCCAGCCGGGCTCAGTGGCTCAGCCTGTAATCCCAGCACTTTGGGAGGATGAAGAGAGTGGATTGCCTGAGCCCACATGTCCGAGACCCACCTGGGCAACTTGGCAAGACCTCATCTCTACAATAAATCAAAAATTAGCTGGGTGTGGTAATGCACACCTGTAGTTCCAGTTACTTGGAAGGCTGAGATGGAAGGATCGCCAGAGCCCAGCAGGTCGAGCCGCTCCCAGCCACTGCACTCCAGTATGGGTGACAGAGTGAGACTCCAACTCAAAAAAAAAAAAGAAAAAAATCTTGACAGCCTTTCCATTCCACAGTGTGGTTCAAATGTCACAAATCCCATTTCTGTTCTACTGCCTTCTCTCTCAGTCTCCACTTGTGACCTTATCGGAAGTTCCCTTTGATCTGTTGACAATGCAAGAGGAGACTTAAGCCAGTTCACAGATATGCCAGGTTCTGCATGATATGCAGTCACCATCTGAAAGTAGATGGTTGCAGAACTACAACCCCTCCCTGGTATATCCCTGAAGAGCAGCAGTGAAAGGAAATCTTTTCAGTGGACAGAACTTAGGGAAGTGCTGCTGGCTGCGCACTTTGCTTGGAAGGGAAAACAGACAGGCATGCAATTCATGGGCTATTGTCAAATAGTTTGACTGGATGGTTGACTTGGAGAAGCATGACTGAAAATTGATGATTAAAAAATTGGAGGAAAAGGTATGTGGATAGACCTGCCTGAATGAGAAAAAAAAAAATTGTGAAGATATTTGTGCCCCATGCCAAAGAGGGTTTTAATAATCAAGTGGAGAGGACAACCTATTCTGTGGAAACCTGTTAGCCTCTTTCTCCAACCATCCCTGTCATTGCCTGATGGGCTCATGGACAAAGTTGATGGAGGTCACACATGGGCTTAGCAATATGGATTTCCCTTCACCAAGACTGGCCTGTGTATGGTCACCACTGAACATCCAGGTTTCCAGCAGCAGAGATC
>NW_007083350.1:0-424 GCF_000164805.1 Carlito syrichta
CATATTGTAAGATCGACCACATAATCGGCCATAAATCAAGCATAAGACAATTTAAAAGTACCGAAATTATACCAAACACCTTCTCGGACCACAGTGGAATAAAAATAAACATTGACACCAACAAAGTCCCCCCAAAACCCACAAAGACATGGACACTAAACAGCATGATGCTAAACAACTCCTGGGTCAATGATGAAATCAAAACAGTGATCAAAAGATACCTGGAGACAAATGAAAATGAAGAAACATCTTACCAAAATCTCTGGGATGCCCTGAAAGCTGTAGTAAGAGGGGAATTTATATCCCTACAAACACACATGAAGAAAATGGAAGGAATAGAAATTTACAACCTAACAAGCCACCTAAAGAAGCTGGAAAAGCAAGACCACAAAAACCCTAATTTCAGCAGAAGAATCCAGATCAC
>NW_007083351.1:0-466 GCF_000164805.1 Carlito syrichta
CGAGCTCTCTGCTGCACTCCCACCCCCTTCCTGTCCAGAGGGCCCGAGGAAGCCGGCACGGAGGCATCTGCTATGGGCTTGGGAACGCCAGGCCGGCCTCGATGTCTCCTGAGCCATGCCAGCGCAGGGCAGACCCTGCCCGTGGGAACTGGGGTCCGTCCCAGGAGCGGGGCCGCTGGGTGAGGAAGGGGCGGGGTGGAGGCTCGGCCAGGAGGTGGAGGGTGGGTGGCAAGGCCCAGCGCCCACGGCGGGGCTGCCCACCAAGGCCTGCGGGCGGTGAGCAGGCTCCTTCCCTGCCGCCACTCAGGCACAGCCAGCCCAGGGAGCCCGTGGGGCCGGACACCGACCGGGGAGTGCTGGGGCGGGGCGGCACCTGCCACGGGCAGGGAGGGCGGGGCAGGGGTCCAGGCGCCGGAGCCCAGACTGGCATCTGGGGGAAGGGGCGACACCCAGGCAAGCCGCAGCC
>NW_007083351.1:1197-6433 GCF_000164805.1 Carlito syrichta
GCCGCCTCCCTCAGCCGCAGGCACACGACGCAGAGGCTGCAGCGGCTCCGCAGCCGCTCCCAAAGGGAGGCGCCCGGCCTGCTCACTCACAGCTCTCCCAGCTCAGACGGGCCTGCCCCTGGCTTCCCTCCCTCCTGGAGGGGCCCCGGGGCTGGAGAGCCCTACTGTCTGCCCCGGTTCCTTACGCCCGCCCGCATTCTCAGCTCCCCAAAGAGGACCGCTCGGGGGCCGGGGGCCCGAGGGCTTCCTGGAGGAAGAGGCGGTTAAGCTAAGCCCTGAAGGGTTGATCTGCATCCCGTGTTGAGGGGCATTCCTGGCGGAAGGAGCAGCACGTGCAAGAGCCCGGGACGTGCAGGAGCTGGCGCCCCGGAAATGGGAAGGGGGCCGTGGCCGGGAGCCCGGGGACGGCGGGCGGGGTGGGAGCTGGGCTTCCTGGTGCCTTCTCCCTCCTCCGGGCCCCTCCTTGTCGGCCTTTGCCTTCTGCCTGGGCCCCTCCCTGCTCTGCCACTTGCTTGCTGTTTGGCCTTGAGCCGGCCACCGTGGTCTGTGCCTCAGCTTCCTTGTGTTTCCCACGGGGCGGAGCCTCCCTTCTCCGAGTTGCTGTGAGAGGGAAGAACAGCAGCCCAAACTTGGCCAAGCCCTCTCCCAGGGTCTGGCACAGAGGAGGGCCTAAAAAGCGAGAAGCCAGAGAACAAAACATCACAACAGTGAGCTGTCTTTTCCCGTCTCAGCCCTCCCGTTGGCGCCTCTGTCCTCCAGAAACCCCGATCCCGAGTCCGGGCGGGGAGCCGCGACCCGGTGACGGGCTTTTCTGCTTCTGCCTCCCCGTGTGATCCCAGAGTGAGGCCTGCCTCCTTCCTGAGCCCGGGTTTCCTCTTCCGTCCAGTGGGCACCGCCGGGCGGAGCCACAGAGAAGGGGCTTGCAGAGGACAGCCCGGCCCTTGCCCCGTGGGATCTTGAGGACACCCACACAGGCGCAGGATGGAGCTCCTGGCCACGTGCCTGCGGTGCGCCGTGACCAAGTTTCCAGCACGCCCTGGGCTCCTGTTTTCTCTCCAGGCTGTTCCTGGAACTCAGTGACCTCAGGAGCTTCCAGGGCAGGAGTGGGGTCGGGGGAGGAAGGGTGCTTGGCCCCCCAGCCCCTGTCACCGAGCGTGTCCCTGCACAGGCCTCTGCGCCTCCCTGGCTCCACAGGCCAGGTATCTGCCCAGGGAGCACTGTCTAAGCCTGGGCCGGGCCAACCCCTTTCCCGGTGGAGGCTGGCGGTGTGGCCAGGCACACGGCGGCTGCCCAGCTAGATGGACACCACAGCCTCGGTGCCAGCGCCCCTGCCTGCCAGCCCCACAGGACAGTGGGCTCTCAGCCAGAAGTGCCAGTGTGGGAAGGAGCCAGCGTGAGAGCTGCTGGTGAGAGCCGCCGTGGCGGGCCACTCTCTGTAACGGGCTCGTGGCTGGGGGTCGTGTCCACGCTCTCTCCTTCCGCTGGAGACTTTCCATAACGAAGACATACTGCTGGGTGCAGTGGCTCGTGCCTGTCATCCCAGCACTCTGGGAGGCTGAGGCAGGAGGATCGTTGAAGGCCAGAAGTCTGAGTCCGGCCTAGGCCACAAAGCCAGACCCTGTCTACAAAAATAGAAACAAAAATTATCTGGGTGTGGTGGTGCACACCTGTAGTCCTAGCTACTCGGGAGGCTAAGGCAGGAGGGTTGCCTGAGTCCAGGAGTTTGAGGCTCCGTTGAGCCATGATTGTGCCACTGTACTCCAGCCTGGGCAACAGAGTGAGACCCTGTCTCGAAAAACAGACCCAAAATGTGTGATAGCACCCCTAGAGAATTGCACAGTGCTTTGTCCGTTGTGGCGTGAAGCCTGTCACTCTCAGGCCTCCGCTCATGACAGCTTTATGGACGACTAGGAAAGGAAGTAGCCCGCTTAACGGGTGTAGACGTGGCGGTCTGGTTTGCAATTTCGTGCAACGTCAACTGGTGCCAAAAAGTAGACATGCCTACCAGTAGTGAATGGGTGAGCAGTGAGGCCTGTCCCTGCAACGGAGCACTCTTCAGCCGGGAAAGGGAGGGAAGCACAGCACAGGCCACAGCCCAGTGGACCTGGAAGGCGTCACGCCGAGTGACAGAAGCCAGACCCCGAAGGCCCCGTGCTTGATGCAGGGGCCAGAACAGGCCGATCTGGAGAGGCAGAAAGCAGATCATGGCGGCTGCTGGTGGGTGTGGTTTCTTGCCGGCTGGTGGAAATGCCCTAAAACGATGGTGGTGATGGTGCATAACCTGTCGAGAGACTGAAAACACTGAACTGTACACTCGCATTCCTTAATTCGCTGTTTAGAAACAGGGTCGTGGCCGGAATCGGTGACTCAGCCTGTCGTCCCAGCACATCATCCCAGCACTCTGGGAGGCCGAGGCGAGAGGACTGCCTGAGCCTGCGGGCTTAAGACCAGCCCGGGCAACTTGGCACGTTTTCTACAATAAACAGAAAATCAGCCGGGCGTGGTAGCGCGTGTTTGTAGTTCTGGCTACTTGGAGGGCTGAGGCGGAAGGACCACCGGAGCCCAGCAGGTCGAGGCTGCGGTGGCCGGGAGTGGCCGCTGCACTCCAGTCTGGGTGACGGACTGAGACTCCAAGTCAAAAAGACAAAAAAAATAAGGAGGGCCTCCACCGGTTGCACAGGCTGGAGTGCAGCGGCACCGCCGTCGCTCACTGCAGCCTCAGACTCCTGGGCTCAAGTGATCCTCCCATCCTGGTCTCCCTGAATTGTACACTTTAAATGGGTGGATCGCATGTGGGTTGTATCTCAATCAAGATGATTTTTAAAAAATGTGTAGCCGGGCTCGGTGGCTCAGCCTGTAATCCGCGCCTTTGGGAGGCTGAGGTGAGTGGATTGCCTGAGCCCGCGGGTTCGAGACCCACCTGGGCGGCGAGACCTCATCTCTACCATAAATCAAAAAATCAGCCAGGTGTGGTAGCGCATGCCTGTAATTCCGGCTACTTGGAAGGCTGAGGCGGGAGGATCGCCGGGGCCCAGCAGGTCGAGGCTGCGGTGGCCGGGAGCGGCCACTGCGCTCCAGTCTGGGCAACTGAGTGAGACTCCCACTCAAAAAAAAAAAAAAAAAATTAGCCAGGCATGGTAGCACACGCCTGTAGTTTCAGCTACTTGGAGGGCTGAGGCGGAAGGATCGCCGGAGCCCAGCAGGTCGAGGCTGCGGTGGCCGGGAGCGGCCACTGCTCTCCAGTCTGGGCGACAGAGTGAGACTCCAACTCAAAAAAAAAAAAAAAAAAAGATGTGTGCTTCATTTGTTAATGTGGATATGCCCCGTACTAAACGATGAGGTCTTGGTACTGGAAACGGTGGAAAGAGAAATCGCGGCGCTGGAGCGAGCGTGCCTGCGGCCCTGAGCGCGAGCCACCCTCTCTGGGGCTGCGTCCTCCGCTGTCAGCGGGGATGCCCGGGGGGCCGTCTCACAGGATGCTCGCGAAGACGCCGAGCGCGAGGTGCGTGGGTCCGTGCTAGCCCTGGCGCGGGGTCGACGTCGACGCCGTGTGTGCAGGGAGGCCCTGCCCGGCTCCCAGAGATTCCAGCCCGAGCTCCTGGCAGCAGGATGGTGCCAGGGCGGTGCCGCTTCGAACTCTGCCCCGCGCGGCTGCCCTCTCTCGAGCCAGTGGGCGGGCTCTGGGAGCTCAGACTCCCCGTCTGTGAAACGGGTGTGAAGCCGGCAGAGCTACCCCGCCTCCTCCTGCCGTCCCTTCCTCAGAGCCACGGGCCCTCGCTGCCGTTTAAGACAGCCGCCCTGTCACCCCCTGCTCTTCTTCCCGGCTGTGCTTTCTTGCTGGCCACTCTGGACACGTCGCATTCCTTGTTCACGCCTTCGTCGTCTTGCTCTTTCTCCTCTCACTCGATGGAGCTCCGTGCGGGGCGCGAAGTGCCGGCCCGTGGCCAGCGACCAGGGAGTGTCCTGTGGGTGGGTGATGGCACAGGAAGCCAGTGATTCCCGCCCCGGGACTTCGAAGCTGCCGCTCTGTCCCCGGACACCACGCGGCTCACTCCCTGCGTGTGGCCAGCTCTGCTCGAATGGCAGCTCCCCAGGGCAGCCCCACCTGGCCACTCGCTCACGTGAACTCCCCTCCTCGCGCCCTGCCTGCTCGCCTCGTCGCCCGTGTCTCCGGGTGCGCGGTGTTCTCTCCCTCCCTGTGGCAGCCCGTGGCAGCCGAAGGTGTGTCTTGCGGACCCCGGGTCCTCAGGGTGCACAGTCGGGCCTCAGCAAGTGTGTGTCGAATTAATGCTACTCGTTTCCTAGAGTGAGAGAACATGAACGGAAACCCCTGGGCAAAGGGCTGCAAGGATCTGTGCCAGACTCGTGGCCGTAGGTCTCTGGGGAGGGAAGAGACGCCCTGGTTGCCCATCCTGTGCTCCGAGGAGAGGCGGGCACTGCTCGAGGTTGAGGGACAGCAGGAGAGGGGGGCAGAGACCCCGTTCACGGGGCTCGCGGCGGAGGGTCGGAGGCCCGAATAGACGCATCCGACACGCAGGTTCTCCGAGTGTGGCCCGCAGGCCCTTGGTGGCGCCCGGGGTCCTCTGTGAAGACGCGCGGGGTCAGAACCGTCTTCACGGCCACCCTGAGATGTCCTCAGCCCTCTTGCTGACGTTGGCACTGGCCACGCAAAAGATGAGGGCGAAGCCCCTGTCAGGGCCATAGCATAAGTGTCCTGGTGTCATCAGAGCCCCGTCACGCACTTGCCAAGGACGGAGCCACGCCGTGTGTGGATTTGGTGCAGCGGGCACACCCGTCTGCTGTCCTCCACAGCGGAGCAGAAGGTGCACACGCAGCCGGCCTGAGCACGGTGGCTTCTCAGAGAAACTGCGCATCGCGGTTGTGTGAGTCGCCAGCTCAGCCAGCCACTTGCTTTCTCGTGGAACACTGTTTCCTCTTTTTGTTTATTTGTTTGTTTTGTGGTGACGTCTCACTCCGCCGCCCATGTTCACAGCCACCCCAGCCTCGGCCTGCTGGGCTCCAGTGATCCTTCTGCCTCAGCCTTTCAAGTAGCTGGAACTACAAGAACGTGCCACCATGCCTGGCTAATTTTTTTGATTTATTGTCGAGTCAAGGTCTTTCCAAGTTGCCCGGGATGGCCTCGAACCCACGGGCTCAGGCAATCCGCTCGCCTCGGCCTCCCAAAGTGCTGGGACGACAGGCTGAGCCGCCGAGCCCAGCCTCACTGTTTTCTCTT
>NW_007083352.1:0-827 GCF_000164805.1 Carlito syrichta
TCTCCATTCCATTTCATTCCTTTCTTCTCCATTCCATTCCATTCCATTCCATTCCATTCCATTCCATTCCTTTCCCCTCCATTCTTCTCCATTCCACTCCTATCATTTACATTCATTTACTTTCTATTCCATTCCATTCTGCGACCTTCAGTTCCATTCCATTCCTCTCCATTCCATTCCATTCCATTCCATTCAAGTGTTATCCATTGCTTTGCATAGCAATGCGTTCAAATCATCTCCATTCAATTTCTCTCCATTCCATTCAATGTCATTACACTCCCTTCTACTCCATTCCTCTCCATTCCATTCCATTCCTATCTTGTCCATTCCATTCTGTTCCATTCCATTCCAATCCACACTACTTCACACCATTCCATTCCTCTCCATTCGATTTCACTCCATTCCTCTCCAGTCCATTTCTCTCCATTTCATTCCACTCCTCTCCATTACATTCCACTCTATGGCATTCCACTCTTTTCTCTCCATTCCATTCCTCTCCTGTCCATTCCATTCCACTCTATTCGATTCCACTACATTCCATTGCTCTCCATTCCTTTCCATTCCTCTCTATTCCATTCCTCTCCATTCCAATCCTCTCCATTCTATTTCATTCCATTCTTCTCCATTCCGTTCCTCTTCATTCCTTTCAATTCCGTTCCATTCCATTACATGTCTTTCCATTCCATTCCGTTCCATTCCATTCCTCCCGACTCCAATCCATTCCATACCATTCCTCTCCATTTCATTCCATTACTCTCATTCCATTCCATTCGTCTCCATTCCTTTGCCCACAATTCTTCTACATTCCATTTCATTCTATTCCATTC
>NW_007083353.1:0-601 GCF_000164805.1 Carlito syrichta
AGAGAAATCCTGTGCCCACTTCCTCTTGTCCTAGGCAACCACTAATCTACTTTCTGTCTGTATAATAAATTCCAGGCAACTGCTTTTTGTTTTTTGAGGTTTTTTTTTTTTTTTGAGTCAAAGTCTCACTCTGTCGCCCAGACTGGAGTGCAGTGGCATGATCACCGCTACTCCAACGTTGACCTGCTGGGCTCCAATGATCCTTCCGCCTCAGCCTTCCAAGTGGCTGGAACTACAGGTGCATGCTACCACAGCTGGCTAATTTTTAATTTATTGTAGAGTTGAGGTCTCGCCAAGTTGACCAGTCTGGTCTCAAAACTACAGGCTCAGGCATTCCACCCACCTCGACCTCTCAAAGTGCTGGGATTACAAGCTGATTTCACTGAGCTGGACCAACTGTTTTTAATGACAGCTTGTACGTGATCTTTGATGTTTCCCTGATTGAACTGTTTTCAATTTTATTAATTTAACTTTTCAGAATTTCAAGGTGTCATTTATAACGTCATTTCTCTGAAACTTAATATTCTTGGAGGAAAAGCCTTGTCGTGCCTTTTAGCAGGAAAAATATGCAAATAAAGCAGTTTTTCTCTTTCCAATCTTC
>NW_007083354.1:0-857 GCF_000164805.1 Carlito syrichta
GGTTAGCTGTTCATGTGCTAACAGCCTACAGTATAGAAACTGCAATCTTAGGAATACATTTGAGAGAAATCATCCCCTATGTAAAGAAAAGAGATGGACAATAATAGTTATGACATCATAGTTTCAGAGCTACGTTCTCAAAACCGTACAAATGTTCATCCACGAGTTTCAAAAACATATTTGAGAGTCATCAGAAAATGACGAAATATGAATAACGTACATTCACATGGTTGCATGTAGGAAACCAAATTTTTCTCAAAACCAAATTCATGGTTACCATGATATGACCTCCTATACTGCGATAAAAGAAGTAAAACAAGCCACGTTTTTGGAAATACAGGCAAATAGGCTAAAATGAGGTTAAAATACTATACCTTGATAATTAAGTTAATATTTACCTTCAGCTAAATGCCAGACATTTCGTATCTTTAGTCAGATAGTAAGCATAAAAAGAACAATTTTATTATGATTTTCGTATGCTTCCTCCATTAAAAACTTAAGGTTATATGATTGCAAACTTAGAGAATATAATGAAGAAACTTATACCCCTTTACTAATGAATATAGAAAAGGCCAAAATCACCTCAATTGCTATTTCTAACAATAGGCACAAAAGCAGTGTTCTGTTTAACTTGGTTTTCGCTAAGACTTTGTCATGCCTGTGTACATCAGTGATATTGGTCTGTGGTATTCTTTGTTTTTACTTTGCGTGTGTCTGTCTTGTTTTGCTATCAGAGTAGTTCTGGGCTCATGTAGTCAGTTGGGAATTATTTCTGCCTCTTCGATTTTGGTGAAGAGTTTAAATGAAACTTATATTTGCTTTTCACCTGCTTGGACAAATTCAGCTGTGAAGCCATC
>NW_007083355.1:0-903 GCF_000164805.1 Carlito syrichta
AACCGGAATTACAGGCATGCGCTACCACGCCCGGCTGATTTTTTGATTTATTGTAGAGATGAGGTCTCGCCAAGTTGCCTAGGCGGGTCTCAAATCCACGGGCTCAGGCAATCCACTCACCTCAGCCTCCCAATGGCGTGGGATTACAGGCTAAGCCATCGAGTCCGGCTGTTTTGTCAATTTTAATTGAACAATTTGGATTGTCACAAATGCATACAATGATGTAACCACTAGAGAGACCATAATATATGATGTTCTAGCACCCTACATTCCTATCGCAGTCCATTTCTTCTTTCTAACTTTGGCTTCTGATATTCACTGATCTGTTTTGTGTCTTAATGATTTTGTCATTTAGAATTTTATGTAATTTAATTAAAAAGTTGTTTTTATGTCTGGCATCCTTTAGTGAACTTACCACTTAAGAATCATTTGTGGGCCAGGCTCAGTGGCTTAGCCTGTAATCCCAGCACTTTGGGAGGCCGAGGCGAGTGAATTGCCTGAGTCCGTGGGCTTGAGACCCACCCAGGCATCTTGGCGAGACTTCGCCTCTTTAATAAATAAAAAAACTAGACGGGCATATTAGGACGCGCCCGTAGTTCTAGTTACTTGGAAGGCGGAGGTGGAAAGAATGCTGGACCCAAAAGGTCAAGGCTGTGATGACTGAGAGCATAGGACTGCATCCAGTCTGGGTGACAGAGTGAGAATCCAACTCAAAAAAAAAAAAGAAGAAGAAGAATCATTTATGTTGTAATGAGCATTATTAGTTCCTTTTTTCCTTAACTGCTGAGTACTATTTTATCATATGATACAGGTTGGATTCAGTGACTTATGACTACAACTCTAATATTACGGGAGGTTTATCTAGGAGAATTGCTTAAGCGCAGGAGTTGAGACCAGCCTGAT
>NW_007083356.1:0-714 GCF_000164805.1 Carlito syrichta
CTAGCTGTGTAGCCAGCTGACAACTAGCAGACATCACTAGCTAGACAGGTGGCTAAACAGCTGACTTAAATAGCTAGCTCCTGAGGTATCCCACTGGCTTGCCAGCTTACTTAACTATGAAGCTAACTAGTTAAACAGCTGGTTAGCGAGCTGACTTAACTAGCTGACTTAACTAGCAAGCACCCCAGCTAGCCAGCTGATTTTACTAGCTGAAATTACTAGCTAGCTACCTAGCTAGCTAACTACCTATCTAGGTGACATAACTAGATTACTTAACTAGCTAGCTAGCTGATATAACTAGGTGACTTAACTAGCTATCTTCCTATCTAGCAAGCTGACTTAACTAGCTGAAATAACTAACTAGTCAGTTGGGTAACCATCTGACTTAACTAGCTTTTTATCTAGCTAGTGAGCTGGCTAGCAAACTGACTTAATGAGGTGACTTAAGTAGCTAGTCAGCTGGTTAGCCAGCTTACTTAACTAGTTGATTTATGAGCTAGGCAGTTGGCCAGTCAAGTGAATATACTACCTGAATTAACTAGATATCCAGGTGGCAAGCCAGCTGACTTAACTAGCTCTTTACCTCTCTAGCCCCCTGGATAGCCAGCTATTTAACTAGCTGACATAATTAGCTAGCCAGCTGGTTAGCCAACTGACTTAACTAGGTCACTACCTAGCCAGCCAGTTTGCTAACCAGCTGACATAACTAGCTGT
>NW_007083357.1:0-468 GCF_000164805.1 Carlito syrichta
GAGACTCCTGCTTAACACAACAGCAGCAGCAGCAGCAGCAGCAGCAGCAGCAGCAACAACAAGAACAACAAGAACAACAACAACAACAATAACAACAACACACGATTAAATAAAAAAATAGTTGTCCTTCTCCTTCTCCTTCTCCTTCTCCTTCTCCTTCTCCTTCTCCTTCTCCTTCTCCTTCTCCTTCTCCTTCTCCTTCTCCTTCTCCTTCTCCTTCTCCTTCTCCTTCTCCTTCTCCTTCTCCTTCTCCTCTTTCTTCAGGAAAAAAAGGTTTCCCATTCATTCCGGAGCCAGCCCACGAGCGCAGAGCACATACACAAAAAGTCACATCCCCAGGACACGTGTCTGACTTCTCGACCGCGGGGATCTTCTCTCTTCCCACTCGGTCACGGCAGGTCGACGGTGACCGGGATTCAACCCAAACAGCTATGCCGCCCCCCGGGCCGTTCCTCAGAGGGCCAGCTC
>NW_007083358.1:0-955 GCF_000164805.1 Carlito syrichta
ACCTACCTACCTACCTATCAAGTTGGGATCTCACTCTGTCACCCAAGCTGGAGTGCTGTGACAGGATCACAGCTCGCCATAGCCCCAGTCTCCTGGGCTCAGATAATCCTTTTGTCTCAGCCTCCCAAGTAACTGGGACTACAGGCATACACCACCATACCCTGCTAATTTCTTTTCTTTTTTCTCTCTTTTTCTTGTAGAGGTGAGGTCTCACTGTGTTGCACAAGCTGGTCTTGAACTCCTGAGCTCAGGCAATCTTATTCCTTCAGCCTCCCAAAGTGCTGGAAATGCAGGCATAAGATCCTGCACCCAGCCAAGTTATGCTTTCTTATTCCAACCCCAAGGGTCCACCAGAAGGCCCTGCCCCTTGGGCACCCAGAGCAAATCCAGGGAGTCTTGATCAGAACCTTCTTGATTGCTCAGGAAGCTTTTGGTAACACTGGCCTCAAGAAGCAATGTTCAGGGTATTGTTCTTCTAGAAAGTCCTTGGTCCCTGTGCACATCTGACTCCTTCCCCAGTCATCTAACTGTTCAGGGCCGGGCTCGTTGGCTCAGCCTGTAATCCCATGCCTTTGGGAGGCTGAGGTGAGTGGATTGTCTGAGGCCGCGGGTTTGAGAACCGCCTGGGCAACTTGGTGAGACCTAATCTCTACAATAAATCAAAACTTAGCCAGGCGTGGTAGCGCGTGCCTGTAGTTCCAGCTACTTGGAAGACTGAGGCGGAAGAATTGCCGGAGCCCAGCAGGTCAAGGCTGAGGTGGCCGGGAGCAGCCACTGCACTCCAGTCTGGGCAACAGAGACTCCAACTCAAAAACAAACAAACAGTTCAGGGGTCTTTCAGGGTCTCCCCAGAGAGGATCTCTCTCTCTCTCTCTCACCTACACTGACAAAGTGGCATCCTCCTCGACACTCCAAATGTGCTGGAGCCCTTCCTTACACAGATAAACCTCTCAAT
>NW_007083359.1:0-746 GCF_000164805.1 Carlito syrichta
CGCTCAGGCAATCCACTCACCTCAGCCTCCCATATAGCTGGGATGACAGGCTGAGCCACCAAGCCTGGCCTGCCTTTTTTCAAAAACATAACCTGTTTCTCCCTCTCACACCTTTCTGCAACATATTCTTAAGAAAAATTCACATATCCAGCAAAGCTGAGAGAATTGAGCAGCGAACCCCTTTCTGCCCACCTACAGATTCTGCCATTAATCATTCCCCAGTCTTCTCCCACGGTTTTTAAACTCAACATCTTCAATTTTTTTCTTTCTGGGTATAAATATTTGCGGAGGCTCCAGGAGGTAAATATCGATACTTTGAAAGCAATTGTTGCCCAAGTCTTGAGTTCCCTTCTGCTACATAAGCCACCATGATTCCACACCCACCTTTCATAGGCAGATGCATGATTGAGCATCAGGACATTTTCATCCTTTCTTTCTTTTCCTGAATTTTATACAGCCACTTTCTCCAAAGAATTTTATCTTAAAGTTTTAGACTTGTTTGTTCACGGACCTTTTATTAATCAGCTTGGTGCACTTCTGTGCAAGAAATATGTACATCAGTCGACTTTTAGAACATTTCCTGTGACCTCAAGTTGTTAAGTGCTTCAAAAAAAAAATCGCTTCTGAGTTGAAAAGGTGGTGGAATCATTGCTGGGCACAGTTGATCACAAATTAATGTGGTACCATTTTTTTTTCTGCCGTGGTTGAAGGGACGAGTCACTGGAGTCACCCGGTGTCTTTGTTGT
>NW_007083360.1:0-680 GCF_000164805.1 Carlito syrichta
GTTCTTATGGTTTGAGGTTTTACATTTAGGTCTCTGATCCATTTGGAGTTAACATTTGTGCATGGGGATAGATAAGGGTCCTGTTTCAATCTTCTGCATGTGGTCAACCAGTTTTCCCAGCACCATTTACTGAATAGGTTCTCTTCTCCCCACTGGTAGGTGGTGGGGGCTTCGTCGAAGATGAGTTGGTTGAGGAATTGAGGTTTTGCTTCTGGAATCTCAATTCTGCTCCATTGATCTATATACCTGTTCCTGTACCAATACCAAGCTGTTTTGATGATTGTAGCTTTATAGTAAAGTTTGAAGTCTGGTATTGTGATACCACCTGCTTTGTTTTTTTTATTGAGGATTGTTCAGGCTATTCTTGGCCGTTTGTGTTTCCATATGAATTCCTGTGTTGTTTTTTCTAGGTCTGAGAAGAATGTTGTTGGTAATTTAATGGGTATTGCATTGAATTTGTAGATTGCCTTAGGTAAGATGGACATCTTCACAATGTTGATTCTTCCGATCCATGAGCATGGAATATTCTTCCACTTGTTCGTGTCAGCTTTGATTTCTTTGAGCAGTGTTTTGTAATTTTCATTGTAAAGGTCTTTCACGTCTCTGGTTAGGAAGATGCCAAGGTATTTCATTTTTTTTGTGGCTATTGTGAATGGAATTGTGTTTTTTATTTGGGTTTC
>NW_007083361.1:0-835 GCF_000164805.1 Carlito syrichta
AAAAAAGAAGTGGGAAACTGTGGGGTGTGGGAGGGACAGACAAGGGTACCTGCACAATGAATATTTGTATACCTAATCATGAATTGAACTCCAAAATTTTAAAGTAAAAAATTTAAAATTAAAAAAAGAGAAAAACACACAAGCCAATAATAATAAAGCAAAACTATCCAAGGGAAAATTAATCTAATGCTACAAGGATTAATACTATTTCATTCCAATTAGAGAATATTATGTGGACAAAAAAAATTACTACTATATAATTATACAGCTTATATCCTAATAATAATATGAGTTTAAATTATGTGAAGTGATTCAGTTAAATATATATGTATATTTCATTGGAAGGGCTTCATAAATATCATATTTGATATGTCATTATATATGAATATTTAATTGTTAATAAAGACCCTCTAAAGTGGTTTCAGATGACAAGTTATTATGATACCATAAAAACCAAAAAGGGCCAGGCTCAGTGGCTCAACCTGTAATCGCTCAGTGGCTCAACCTGTAATCCCAGCACTTTGGGAGCCTGAGGCAAGTGGATTGCCTGAGTCCATGGGTTCAAACCAACCCAGGCAACTTGGTGAGAGCTTGTCTCTACAATAAAATACAAAATAGCCAGGTGGGGTAGGGTGTGTCTGTAGTTTCAGGTACTCAGAAGGCTGAGGCAGAAGAATTGCTGGAGTCCAGGAGTTTGAGGCTGTGGTGGCCAGGAGCATGCCACTGCACTCCAGTCTTGCGACAGAGTGAGACTCCTATGTAAAAAAAAAAGAGAGAGAGAGAGAGAAAAAAAACAATAAATTCTCAATTTCATCTTCATGTCTAAAGGAAGTTA
>NW_007083362.1:0-1361 GCF_000164805.1 Carlito syrichta
TCATCATACACTATGAGAAAAGTGGTGGGGGATTTAGAAGACACTCACAGCAATGAGAAAGTGTACTGCTTTTCACCAGCTCTACATGTGTTGGAAACGTCAGCCTCCATGACACACCCCTGCAGAGTTTTGTTCCCAGTTTTACATACCAGGTGCCAAGGGCACACACAGTCTTTCTTAAGGAGGGTTATGTAACAGATCAAAAGACTGCTGCTGAACACATATTTGCAAAGTGACAGCAAGTCATGGTGCTGGAATCTGGCTTTAGCCTTTGGAAGAACTGTAGGCCTGAACGTGAAGTTGAAACCACCTGTTCAATGGCTGGTGGCCTGCTGAGTTTCCTGGGATGGAGTCTGGCAGGCAGAGGACTCTGCATACAGCAGTCACTCAATAAGGACCTTGCAGAAGAACAGTCAGTTCTGAGTGTCAGTGAGGCCAGCAGCCTCCCTCACGACTGCCTGGGCAGGTCTTGATGAGGATGGTCAGGGCCTGACCTGGTCACTGCCACTGCCAGAGGCCCAGAGGAGGAGGGTGCCTCAGGCTAAGCAAGCCTATGGAGGTAAGATTATGGCAGGCAAGTAAAGAGTTAAATAAGGATGGGCGCTGTGTTCATGCCTATAATCCCAGCACTCTGGGAGGCAGAGGTGAGAAGATTGCCTGAGCCCACAGGTTCAAGACCAGCTTAGGCAACTTGGCAAGACCTCATTTCTCTTAAATAAATAAATAAAAATAAAATAAAATATCTAAGAAAAATTAAAAATTATTAAATAAAATGACCAGAATCTTTGAAAAACTTAGAGGAGATGCTGATTTAAGAGGTAGGCAGTAAAATCATGTACCATCTTCACTAAGTGGCAGAAAGGAAGGGACTTCCAGCCCCTGGAGCTCAGGGTGCCAAAAGACCCTTGTGTGGGATCGACCAGAGCCCAGAAGGCCTCACTCAGACTGTCTTATGTCAAGACACAAAAACTAAGGAGCTGCAGGGTGTTCCCTCTTTGCCCTCTCCTCAAGAAGCCCCAGACCCCAAACTCCAACACAAGAGCCAGGCAGCATAGAAGGATGTCTCAGCTTAGGGCCCTAAAGGGTCTGAAGCATGGATGAGGAGGGACTGGTACCATGTCATGCAGCTGCTGCAGCAAATCGCCACCAACTTGGGGCTTAGCACAAGAGTCTGTTCTCTCACAGTTTTGGGGGCCAGAAGTCTGGAATCCTGCAGTGGGCAGGGCCACAATCCCTCCAAAGACTCCAGGGAGGAACCTTCCTGGCTCTGCCAGGCTCTGGTGACCCTAGGTTCCCTGGGCTTGTGGCTGCATCAATATAATATCTGTCTTCTCCTCACATGGCCTTCACGTGTGTGTGTG
>NW_007083363.1:0-874 GCF_000164805.1 Carlito syrichta
GCAAACTCCAATTTCGTATCACATTGGAGATTTGTTATCAGAAGCTACATCCTTCCTTAACTGCCTCCTGCTTCCCGTTCCGGTCATGGTCCTTCCGCCGAACTTGCTCCATGACACCAGGGTGACTGACTGTCAGTCTGGTATGGCTCCAGGTCCCTCCTTTCCTGGGCACTGCTCTCAAGAGCAGCCTTCACTGGATCAGGCGTAGCTCCTAGACCTCACACCTTCTTCTGTGTAATGGTGTGAAAGAGCTCCATGGAGCTCATGCTGGCACAAGAGCCAAAGATACAACATATTCAAGTCCAAGTGTCTGTATTATTATTCTATGCTATTCTGCCATAGAAGTTCAGTCGACATTTGAACTCCCATGTATGCTAATTATTCAGGACACAGGCTCGAATCTCTTGACAGTGGGCCCTTCGACCCATTGTGGTTGAGGAAATAGGGAGGAGCAGCACGAAAGGAAAATGGGAAAGCTTGATAGGATTGGCCTTCTTTGAAATTATGGGAAGTAATGTGGAAGTTATATTTGAAAGCATTAGAACACTTCACTGAGAATAAAAGCCTTCTTTAGTTCTTTTCAGTAAACCGATTTGGATTTTCCCCCTGATTTCCATCCAGTGGCGTCATTAGTGTTTACTTCACTCTGTGTCTTGCGATCATAGGATTACCTAAGCCATTTTCATAATTGTAACCTCTTTAGGTAATCAGCGGGCACCAACATTCCCTTGAAGAGTGAAGGCTCATCATTCACTCAATCTTTGACTCAGCAAATAGTTTTGTGTAAAATAAAGCAGAGGATCCAAAGCAAAGGATGGGTCAGTGCCCTGCCCTTCAGCCTGCAACAGATGGGGAGCCCAACTCAAAAAACAAA
>NW_007083364.1:0-825 GCF_000164805.1 Carlito syrichta
TGTGAGGCATTTGCTCACTTTCTCCTCACTATGACTGAACAAGGCAGGACTTTTTACTAAGCCCATCGCACAGGTAAGACAGCTGGAACATGGAGAGGGCTAGTACTTTGCAGAGATACCATGGTAAACGTGGGGTGGCACTGTGGAGCTGGACACAGAGACCACACTTTCAACCAATAGGCAACACTACCCCCATTGGGTGCTAGAAGGAAGTCAAAGTGACTGTTAGGACCCCTGAGCTCCAGTCTGGAGTGAACTGTTGATGATTCCAGTGAAGCTAAGCAGAGCTGCAGCTCCATGGAGCTCCCCACTTATTTATTAAGAGGGAAGCAATCCCATCCTGTTGTAGCCAGGGAGAAAGTGATGGCCAGGGCAGACTGTGCACTCCGGTGGCTCTCTTTATCATGCCCCACTGTCTCTGAGACCCTCACATTCAGAGCACACCTATACACCGTTTTCTTTTCTGGTCATGCTCTCTCCATTGCCCATTCCTCCTCCCAGAATGGTTCATATTTACTCAACTATGGAGGGGAATTGAGCTTAAAAGATGAGAGTGCTTTCCAGTTTCCCTGTACCACATGCAACAAGCTTGGAGTAGACATTCTATCCTAATAATAAGTAAAAAGCTGAACAAATGGAAAATGGGCAACTCTTCTTAGATCCTTCAGAGAGTTGAGATTGCAGGGAAAACCACTGCTCCAGAAATTGAAGAGACAGACTGGAGAATGGAGATATCACAGCTTTCTGAAGCAGAAACCCAAGGATTGAAACCTCCACAGGAGCCAGCACTAAGGTAGGAAAACCTGAACTCTGATGAACTGCTGC
>NW_007083365.1:0-348 GCF_000164805.1 Carlito syrichta
TATTAAAAATCAAAAAAGATACAGAAGGCCACTACATAATGATAAAAGGCTCAATCCATCAACAAGAAATATCTATCCTAAACATATATGCACCCAACATAGGTGCGCCAACTTTCATAAAGCAGCTTCTAGGAAAACTAAAGAAAGATATTGGCTCTAACACCATCATAACTGGGGTCTTTAATACCCCACTCACAACCCTAGACAGATCATCAGGACAAAAAATCAGCAAGGAGTTCTGGAACCTCAATGTGACTTTGGACCAAATAGATTTAATTGATACCTACAGAACACTCCATCCAAAGACCACAGAATATACATTCTACTCATCACCACATAGAACGTATT
>NW_007083366.1:0-896 GCF_000164805.1 Carlito syrichta
CAGGTTGAGGCTGCAGTGGCCAGGAGCGGCCACTGTACTCCAGTCTGGGTGACAGAGTGAGACTCCAACTCAAAAGTAAGAAAAAAAAGAACCACATGATCATATCATTAGATACAGAAAAAGCTTTTTATAAAATTCAGCATCCCCCCATGATAAAAATCCTTGAACACCTAGGCACAGATGGAACACACCTTAAAATAGAGCCATCTATGATATAAACCCACAACTAACATATTGCTAAACAGACAGAAATTGGAAGTGTTTCCCCTGAGAACTGAAACAAGGCAAGACTGTGCACTTTCACCCATCCTGTTCAACATAGTGTTGGGAGTTCTAGCTAGAGCAATTAGTCAAGAGAAAGAAATCAGGGTTATCCAAATAGGAAAAGAGGAAGTTGTTATCTCTCTTTGCTAACAATATGATCCTCTACCTCAAAAATCTATGAGAATCTGTCAAAAACCTCCTTGCACTGATAAAGGTCTTTAGCAGTCTCTGGGTACAAAATCAATGTGCAAAAGATTCTTGTATTCATATAAACCAACGACAAACAGGCAGAGAACCAAATAAAAGGCACAATCCCATTCATAGTCACTACCAAAAAAAAAAAGAAAAGAAATACTTGAACATCTTCCTAATCAAAGAAGTGAAAGACTTTTACAATGAAAACTACAAAACACTACTCAGAGAAAACCAAGAAGACACAAACAAATGGAAAAATATTCCATGTTTATGAATAGGAATAATCAATATTGTTAAGAATCAATATTGTTAAGATGGCAATCTACAGATTCAATGTAATACCCACTAAATTACCAACTTCATTTTTCTAAGACCTGGAAATGGCAATACAGAAATACATATGAAAACATACATGACCATGAATAGCCAAGACAATC
>NW_007083366.1:2268-3158 GCF_000164805.1 Carlito syrichta
TAGCTATTGGTCTCTAATTGATTGGTCGGACCATCGTGTATCTGTTTTCAGCTGTAATAGTGATCATTTGAGTTAATCATGAACAGAATTTAAATACTTATAAAATCCTTAGAGAGATTGTGTTTCACTTTATTAGGATACTGCAGTACTTGGGTGTTTATTTATTTATTTATTTTTGAGTTGAACTCTCACTCTGTCACCCAGACTGGAGTGCAGTGTCTGCTCCCGGCCACTGCAGCCTCAACCTGCTGGGTTCCGGGAATCCTTCCGCCTCAGCCTTCCAAGTAGCCCGAATTACAGGCATGCGCTACCACGCCTGGCTGATTTTTTGATTTATTGTAGAGATGAGGTCTCACTGCCCAGGCAGGTCTCAAACCCGTGGGCTCAGGCAATCCACTCACCTCCGCCTCCCAAAGGCGCGGGATTACAGGCTGAGCCACCGAGCCGGCTTGGGTGTTGTTAATTAGCAGGCCTAGAGGTTATTTGGATATCATTTACCGGTTAGCAGGACCTACAACTTGCGCCCTCAGTATAAGTAACTGGTGCGTCCCTAAGCTGTGTGTTTCTTCCAAGGCTTGGAAGGAGGTGATAACTCCTTACCTCAGGTCTCTCTAACTTTCAGCTGTATTTTTAACTTACTGCTGGCCTTCCTTTTTGTGAGGGTACCATATTTATATTTTCTATGAATTGTGTTTATTTCAGTGGGAGAATGAGGTATTGAAACAGTGGTTCTTAGATGCGGTTGTTTGCCAAGGCTGACATTTCAAGGGAAATTGGGTAAATCTGTTTTTAACCTGAGTAATGATGATAGAGATTGCAGGATCTTCTAAAATGTCAGAATGATAAAATTGGGCATGGCCTCTTAACAGCATAAGAAAACTTGAATACAG
>NW_007083367.1:0-464 GCF_000164805.1 Carlito syrichta
TGTGGTCGATCTTAGAATATGTTCCATGTGGTGATGAGTAGAATGTGTATTCTGTGGTCTTTGGATGGAGTGTTCTATAGGTATCAATTAAGTCCATTTGGTCCAGAATCTCATTGAGGTTCCGGATCTCCTTGCTGATTTTTTGTCCTGATGATCTGTCTAAGGTTGTGAGTGGTGTATTAAAGTCCCCAGTTATTATGGTGTTAGAGTCAATGTCTTTCTTTAGTTTTCCTAGAAGTTGCTTTATGAATGTTGGTGCGCCTATGTTGGGTGCATATATGTTTAGGATAGATATTTCTTGTTGATGGAGTGAACCTTTTATCATTATGTAGTGGCCCTCTGTATCTTTTTTAATTTTTGATAGCTTAAATAGTATTTTGTCTGAAATTAAGATCGCAACTCCTCCTTTCTTTTGTGTTCCATTCGCCTGAAAATTTGTTTCCCATCCTCTTACTTTGAGTCTG
>NW_007083368.1:0-789 GCF_000164805.1 Carlito syrichta
ACAGGAGGGGAGAGAGTGGGCATCCTTGTCTAGTTCCAGTTTTCAGGGGAATTGGTTCCAATTTTTGCCCATTTAGGATTATGCTGACTGTGGGTTTCTCGTAGATGGCTTTTACTATTTTGAGGTATGTTCCCCGTATGCCTAGATGTTCAAGGGTTTTTATCAAAGAAGGGGTGCTGGATTTTATCAAAAAGCTTTTTCTGCATCTAATGATATAATCATGTGGTTTTTGTTTTGACATCTGTTGATGTATTTAATTACATTTATTTTTTTTTGTTTGTTTTTTTTTAATAAGTATTTTTTATTATGGTTTTGTGGGGTACAGTTAAGGGTTAGGTGTACAATGATGTTTCATTCAGGCACCCTGTAGATAAGAAGTGCTTTCCCATCCCCCAACAGATATTTGTTACTGTTAATCCCATCCCCCTCCCCCCCATAGTTTCCCAGTACCATCCGTCATTTTCTCATAGTATTGCATTGGATGTTCAAGGTCCATTATATGAGTGAGAACATGTGATATTCGGATTTTTGTTTTTGTGAGAGGTCACTCAGTATTATAGACTCTAGTTCCATCCAGGTTGCAGCGAAATTCATGATTTTGTTCTTTTTTATGGCTGCGTAGTATTCCATCGTGTATATGTACCACATTTTTTTAATCCAGTCCTCTTTTGATGGGCAGCATGGTTGTTTCCAGGTTCTTGCTATTGTGAACAATGCTGCGATAAACATACGTGTGCAGGTATCTTTTTATAAAGTGATTTGTGTTCTTCAGGGTATATCCCAGTAGGG
>NW_007083369.1:0-829 GCF_000164805.1 Carlito syrichta
CAGGGTCAGATGTGCCTTCATCTTTTGTGTTTCTGATTGTGCTTATTTGTTTTTTTTTTCTCGTTTTTTGTCAGTCTAGCTAGGGGACCATCGATCTTGTTTATCCTTTCAAAGAACCAGCTTTTTGTTTCATTGATTTTTTTGTATTATCTTTTTGTCTTCTATGTCCTGGATTTGTGCTTTTATTTTGGTGATCTGGATTCTTCTGCTGAAATTAGGGTTTTTGTGGTCTTGCTTTTCCAGCTTCTTTAGGTGGCTTGTTAGGTTATCAATTTCTGTTCCTTTCATTTTCTTCATGTGTGTTTGTAGGGATATAAATTCCCCTCTTACTACAGCTTTCAGGGTATCCCAGAGAATTTGATAAGATGTTTCTTCATTTTCATTTGTTTCCAGGTATCTTTTGATCTCTGTTTTGATTTCATCATTGACCCAGGAATTGTTTAGCATCATGCTGTTTAGTGTCCATGTCTTTGTGGGTTTTGGGGGGACTTTGTTGGTGTCAATGTTTATTTTTATTCCACTGTGGTCCAAGAAGGTGCTTGATAGAATTTTGGTCCTTTTAAATTTGCTTATGCTTGATTTATGGCCGAGTATGTGGTCGATCTTAGAATATGTTTCATGTGGTGATGAGTAGAATATGTATTCTGTGGTCTTTGGATGGAGTGTTCTGTAGGTATCAATTAAGTCCATTTGGTCCAAAGTCACATTGAGTTTCCAGATCTCCTTGCTGATTTTTTTGTCCTGATGATCTGTCTAGGGTTGTGAGTGGGGTATTAAAGTCCCCAGTTATGATGGTGTTAGAGTCAATATCTTTCTTTAGTTTTCCTGG
>NW_007083369.1:1471-3356 GCF_000164805.1 Carlito syrichta
CTTCTTAGGGATTGGATATCTGGAAAAGATTTCAATTCTCCCTCACTAATGAAGCTTAGTTTGGCTGGGTAGGTTATTCTTGGTTGAAATTGTTTCTCTTTTAGAACTTCAAAAATAGGGCTCCAGGCTCTCCTGGCCTGAAGGGTTTCTGTGGATAAATCTGCTGCTATTCTAATTAGTTTTCCCTGGTAGGTAGTCTGGCCTCTTTCTCTTGCTGCCTTTAGGATTTGTCCTTTTATAGCTACTTTGTTTAGGCAAATTATTATGTGTCTGGGAGTTGGTCTTCTCATTTGTTGTCTTGCAGGGGTTCTCTGAATCTCTTGCGTTTGAATTTTTTGATCCTTAATGAGATGAGGGAAGTTTTCTTGAATGATTTCATGAAATGTTTGTTCCAGTGTGGCTTCTGTTTCTCTCTCTGCCTCAGAAAGCCCTATTACTCTTAGGTTTGGTCTCTTGAAGTGATCATTCATCTCTTGCAGGTTTTGTTCTGTCTTTTTGAGCTTCTTTTCTATGCTTTTGACAGTTTGGGTTAGTTCTGTGTTTTGGTCTTCGAGCTCTGAGATTCTTTCTTCTGCTTGGCTGATTCTGTTTTCCATGTTTATTAGTCTGTTGTTCATTTCCATCACAGTATTCTTTACTGCTGTCATTTCTGACATCAGCTCCTTCCTATTTTCCTCTTGTCTCTCCTCAATTTTTTAAATTCTCTCCATTAATGTCTTGATGTCTGGGTTTGTTGCATGTAACCAGTCATTCTGGGGACTCTTCATTGTTTGTTTTCCAGAATCTGTTTCCTCAGTGTCTGATTTCCCAGGGGTCTGTGTGAGACCTATATTCTTCTTTTGGTTTTTCTTCATTTGTGCGGTTTTTCTCCCTCCCTACTTTTTCCTTCCCTCCACGTCACCGTCTTCTTTAATTCTGTTATTCAGGGGTAAAGGGATTGGTTTTACTTCTGTTTGTTCAATCTTCTATTCTTTATGTATGTCCTCTTACTTTGTTCAATTCTGGAGTTGCACTGTAGGTTGGGGGTGTTCCTTTTTGCAGTTTTGAGATTTACTTAAGGGGGGGAGTTGTGATTCAAAATCTATCTGCAGGTCCTGGTATTCGCTGACAGGTGTGTGAATAATCTGGAACCCACTTCCCACTGCCTTGGAATCTGTCCATGCAGTGGGGCTGTAGGTTTACTCCCTGAAATAGAATGTGGTTAGCAGAAGGGAGAGAATGGAGCAGACAGTAGGTTGAAGAGGAGGGTGGAGAGATAGAGGAGTAAGGGGGGAAACAAACGAGTGTGCCAACAAATAGAGAGGCCTATACTGAAACAGATAAAAATAATAGACCACAGCTACAGACGAACCAACTCTCATACAAACAAAAATAAAACATATAGTGATGCTAACATACCAGCTATCCAACCACCTTATTAGTGTGCTGTTCCTCTATACAAAGATATGGTTTACAGAGAGAAGAAAAGAGAAGAAAAGGAAGAGGAAAAAAAAAGGAACAATACAGTAGGAATAGAATTAAGTCATTAAACTAACAGAATAAATGGAGCACACTCTGAGACATTTCATTTAAGTCCAATGTCCTTTCAGGTCTGATTTCTAGTTTTCTTTTCAAGCTGGTAAATTATTTTGCAGTTATGGTCAGTTGCCCCTGGTCTGCTGTGAAGGACAGTTCAGATCACCCTCCGTTCACCACTCTGGCCTATGTCTTTATCAAGCTTGTTTCTCCCGTTTTGGTGTTGTTACCTTGAATGCCAGCAGGTGGTGCTATCTCAGCTGCTCGCCCCAGAGGGGGTGGGGCCGGACAGGGAAGGCAGAGGCTGAAGATGGCAAGATGGCTGCCTGCCTCAGGGCAGACGGCAGGAGACTTACAGCAGGCAGGACGT
>NW_007083369.1:3479-40689 GCF_000164805.1 Carlito syrichta
GGTGGTGCAATGTGCTCCCGGCGGTGGTGGCAGTGACTTCGGTGGCTGCGGCAGCTGCGGCGTCTGCACTGCAGTGGCTATCCAGACCGCTGTGATGCCCCAGTGATGGCAACGGCCGAGGTCCGTATGAAGAGCAGGCTGTGATGTTGGTGTCCGTAGCCCCTGGGGTGAGAGTCAGAGACCCACTGCAGTTCTCCTTTGCAGAGGTTTTCACAGACCGGGTTGCACCGTCGCCATCTTGCTGGAAGTCCGTCTTGAAAAATTTAACCTAAAGTTTGCTTGCAGAAGTGGATGTTGGGAGAACTACAGCTTGTGAGGTATGGTGTAGTGATGGAAGAAGGGTTATCTGTAATTGAACAGAACATTATAACACTAAATGTAGATGGATGTTTCTTCAAACATTCTGGTGAACTGAGGTAGCTGGTAGATGTTAGAGGTGTGTTTTGTGCATTCTTGTACAGTGTGTTAACCTGGGTACAGCATTACTCATTCACCTAGTATTTCTTGTGGTAAAATTGTGCACAATCAAATGCAAAATTCACATTATGCACAAATTGTTCCTCAATATATCAATTACATTGGAACATATTCACAATTTCACAATAAACATTATGGCAGAACTAACTATATTCTCTAACACTTGGCCTGTTTATTTCTTTTTTTTGCCAACTAGATAAATCTAAAATTCTATCTTATTGAGGTCTTGACTTGCATGTCTCTGTAATTCTAGCCAGATTAACCATCTCTTCTTTTTGTTTATTGGCCAAATGTGTTTCTTCTTCAGTAGCTTGTCTGTTCTTATCCTTTGTCTATTTTCCAATTGGGTTCTTTGTCTTTTTTGTAAGTTTTTTTTGTTTATTTGTGATACTAATCTGTTGTAGTTAAATGTGTTGCAAAAATTATCTCTGAACTTGTAGTTTGTCTTTCTTTAAGCCACCTTTTGATGAATAGAAATTCTTAGTTTTCATGTAGTCAAGTCCAATTGTCATTCTTTTTTGACTCAAATTGGCTTGAAAAAAATCCTTTCCTTTTCATCACATATATATTTTTTAGTTTTAAAGTTTTTATGAAACTACTTGGGAGGCTGTAGCAGGAGGATCCCTTGAGCCCAGGATTTGGAGGCTGCAGTGAGCTATGATCATGCCTCTGCTCTCCAGCCTAGGTGACAGAGTAAGACCCTCCACTCCCCCCACCAAAAGTTAAAGTTTTACTTTCTATTAAAATCTTAATCCATTTTAAGTTGACTTCTATGTATGCTATGGGATAGAGATACAATATTTTCCTTTCTTCGTGTAGAACAAACTCCATTTATCAAATAATCATTCCTTTTTCTGCCATGTCATCTCTATCATGTACCTAATTTAAATAAAAGTGCCCATTTGGGGATTTTTTTCTCTGTTAATGGTACATTTGACTCCTTCTGATCCAATATCATGATATCTGAATTATTAACTTTTTTTGTGAAGTATTTAAACTTAGTAAGACTAATCTCCTTTCCTTATGGTTTTTTGATTGTTTAAAAATATGCATAACATAAAATTCGCCATTATAACAATTTTTAAGTGTACAATTCAGTGGCATTAACTACATTCATAATATATAATCACCACTACTACCTGTTTCCAGAATTTCTTCATCTCCCTAAACTCCTAAACCTATTGTTGCTATACTCATTAAGCAATAATTCTCTATTTTCCCCCTTCCGACCCTTGGTGACTTCTAATCTACTTTCTGTCTCTATAAATTTGCTTAATCTAGATATTTCATATAAGTGGGAATACACAATAGTTAACCTTTTGTATCTGGCTTATTTTACTTAATGTTTCCAAGGTTTATTCATGTTGTAGCATGTATAAAACTTTTACTTCTTTTTATAGCTAAATAATATTCCATTTCATATACAGATCACATTTTGTTTATCCATTCTTCTGTTGATGGACACTTGGGTTGTTTCTACCTTTATGCTATCAGGAATAATTCTCCTGTGAACACTGGCATCTGAGTGCCTGTTTGAGTACCTGCTTTCAGTTCTTTTGGGTATATACCTAGGAATGGAATTGCTGAGTCATATGGTAATTATCCGTTTAACTCTTTGAGGACTTACTGAAGGGAACCCTATAGTGCCTATGTCAGTCGCCTGCCAGCCTCAAATAAGGAACCAGAAAAATAATTCTGACAATATGAAAAAACAGAGTTCTCTAATACCCGCAAAAGACCACACCAACTCTTCAGCAATGAACCCTAACCAAAAAGAAATTTTTGAAATTCCAGACACAGAACTCAAAAAGTTGATTATAAAATCAATCAATGAACTTCAGGAGAAAATTAAAAACCAACATCAAGAAAAAAAAAAAAGATTCAGGTCATGAATGAAATATTCTCCAAAGAGATAGACACCTTTAAAAAAAAAAGCCTAGCTGAGAATCTGGAAATGAAAGAAGCATTTAGGGAACTATAAAAGGCAGTGAAAAATTTTAACAGTAGACTAGAACAAGCCAAAGACAGAATCTCATATCTTAAAAATCAGGCTTGTGAATTAACCCAATCAGACAACAATAAAGAAAAAAGTATCAAGAGAATAGAACAAATTCTCCAAGAAATGGGGGATTGTGTAAAACATCCAAACCTAAGAGTCATAGGTGTTCCTGAGGAAGAAGAGAAAGCAACAGGTTTGGAAAACCTATTTGAGAGAATAATGGAGGAAAACGTCCCTGGTTTTGCCAGAGATCTAAACATCCAGATACAAGAAGGCCAAAGAACCTCCAGAATATTCATTGCAAAAAGATTATCCCCAAGGCATTTAATTATCTGGCTATGCAAAGTTAATGTGAAGGAAAGAATTTAAGGGAAGTGAGACAAAAGCATCAACTAACTTACAAAGGTAAACCTACCAGACTAATAGCAGACTGCTCAGAAGAATCTCTATAAGCAGAAGGGATTGGGGGACCATCTTCAGTCTCCTCAAACAGAATAATGGTCAGCCAAGGATTTTGTATTCAGCAAAACTAAGTTTCATAAATGGAGAAATGAAGTCCTTTGCAGGAAAGCAAGCAAAGGCTGAGGGAACTTCTTGTCACTAGACTGGCTTATAAGAAATAGTCAAAGGAGTTCTAAATACTGAAATGAAAGGTTGAAATACACCAGTGGAAAAATGCTGGAAATCATAAAACTCACAGGACTTATGGAACACTAACACAATAGAGAAAATAAATAAAGCAATCAGATAAAAATCAGTATGATGAATAGAATAGTACCTTACATATCATTATTAACCCTGAACATAAATGGTCGCCATGCCACACTAAAAAGATATAGACTAGCAGGATGGATAAAAAACACACAACCCAAATATTTGCTTCCTTCAAGAGACCCATTTAACTCACAAAGAGTCCTACAGACTCAAGGTAAAGGGGTGGGGGAAAATATTCCATGCAAATGGAAACCAAAACCAAGCATGAGTAGCCAGTCCCATATCAGATAAAACAGACTTTAATTTAGCAACAGAAATAAAACATGATAGGTTTTATATATATATATATATATATAAAATATAAAAATATATAAAAATATATATCATTTTATATATATATATAAAATGATAGATTAATTCAACAAGAGGACATAATAATTTTAAATATATATGTGCCTAACACCAGAGCCCCCAGCTTTATAAACAAATTCTACTAGACCTAAAAAGAAAGAGATAGACAGCAATACAATAGTAGTGGAAGACTTTGGCACTCCACTGATATCAAGGCAGAAAGCCAACACAGAAACATTAAAGTCAAACAGGACTCTAGAGGAAATGGAATTAACAGACATCTACAGAACAGTCCATCCCCAAACTACAGAATATAAATTGTTATCAGCACATGGAATTACATGTTCTCCAAGATAGACCATCTGATAAGCCACAAATCAAGTCTCAAGAAACAAAACAAAACAAAACAAATCTCATCAAGCACTTTCTCAGACCACAGTGGAATAAAGCTAGAAATTAATTCCAAGGAGATCTTGCAAAATCAAACAAAAACATGGCAGCTAAATAATCTGCTTCTGTATGATCCTTGGGTCAACAATGAAATCAAGATGGAAATTAGAAAACTTCTTGAAACAAATGACAGCAGTGAAACCAGTTATCAAAACCTCTGGGACACAGCCAAAGCTGTGCTCAGAGGAAAATTTATAGCACTTAAGGCCTACTTTAATAAGACTGAAAGATTGCATATTGACAACCTAACATCACACCTAAGGAACTAGAAAAACATGAACAAGCCAATGAATCAAAAAGTTGGTTATTTGAAAAGATAAACAAAATTGACAGACTACTAGCTAGATTAATTAAGAAACAGGGAGAAGACTCAAATTAGCTCAATCAGAAATGAAAAAGGAGAAATTATGACAGATAACACAGAAATTCAAAAGATTATCTGAGACTAGTATGAATGATCAGGCAAGAAAAATAAATAAAGGTATCCAAAATGGAAAAGAAGAAATCAAACTATCTCTGTATGCCAATGATATGATCTTATAGCTAGAGAACCCTAAAGAGTCCTACAAAAGACTCCTGGACTTCATAAATGAACTCAGTAAAGTCTCAGGATATAAAATTAACACACACAAATCAGTAGCACTATTATACACCAATAGCAACCAAGTTGAGAATCAAATCAAGAACTCAATTCCGTTTACAGTATCAGCCCCAAAGGTAAAATGCTTAGGAATATATTTAAGGAAGTGAAAAATCTCTAGAAGAAAAACTGCAAAACTCTGATGAAAGAAATTGTAGAGGACACAAACAAATGGAGAAATATCCCATGCTTATGGGTTATCAAAATGACTACACTACCCAAAGTAATCTACAGATTCAATGCTATCCATATCAAACTACCAACGTCATTTTTCACAGAATTAGGGAAACCAATCCTAGAATTCATATGGAACCAAAAAAGAGCCAGAATAGCCAAAGCAATCTTAAGCAAAAAGAATGAAGCCGGAAGCAACACATTACCTAACTTTAAATTATGCACAAGGCTGTACCAGCATAGTACTTGTACCAGTGCCAGTATGGTAGTGGTAGAAGAGCAGACATATGGACCAATAGAATAGAATAAAGAATCCAGAAATAACCTCCAATACCTACAACCTACTGAACTTTGACAAAGCAGACAAAAGCATACACTGGGGAAAGGATACCCTATTCAACAAATGGTGCTGGGAAACTTGGAGAGCTACATGCAGAAAATGAAACTTGATCCTTATCTCTCTCCAAATACAAAAATTGACTCAAGATGGATTAAAGACTCAAATGTCAGACCTAAAGCCAGAAAAATCCTAGAAGAAATCCTAGGAAAAACTCTTTTGAACATCAGCCAAGGCAAATAATTTATGACTAAAATGCCAAAAGCGAATTCAATTACAAAAATAAGTGGAACTTTAACTAAAATTCTTCTACACAGCAAAAGAAATAATCAACAGAGCAAATAGGCAACCTACAGAATGGGAGAAGATATGCACAGGTTATACATCTGAAAAGGACTAATATCCAGAATCTACAAATAACTCAAACAAATCAACAAGAAAAAAGCAAATAACCCCATTGAAAAGTAGACAACTGACAGAAACAGACATCTCTCAAAAGAAGACATACAAGTGGCCAACAAACATGAAAAAAATTTTCAACATAACTCATAATCAGGGAAAGGCAAATTAAAACCCCATTGAGATATACCACCTTACACCAGTCACAATGGCCATTATTAAAAAAAAATTTAAACAGACAATAGATGCTGGTGTGGATGCAGATAAAAGGGAACACATACACTATTGGTGGGAGTGTAAATAAGTACAACCTCTAGGGAAAGCAGTATGGAGATTACTCAAAGAACTAAAAGTAGATCTACCATATGATCCAGCAACCCCACTACTAGGTATCTATCCTAGGGGACAGAAGTCATTATGTTAAAAAGACACCTACACCTGCATGTTCATCACAGCACAATTCACAATTGCAAAAATGTTTAATCAGTCTAAATGCCCACCAACTGATCAGTAGATAATGAAAATGTAGTATATAAGCACCATGGTATACTATGCAGCCTTAAAAAGAATAAAATCATGTCCTTTGCAGCAACATGGAGGAAACTGGAGATCATCATCCTAAGTGAACAGAAAATCAAACATGACATGTTCTCACTCATATGTGGTCACAATGGTGGAAATTAGGGTAGATGGGGAGGGATGTTAGGGTTCAGAAATTGCCTATGGCACACAGTGTTCACTATTTAGGGAATGGGGCACCTAAAACCTAATCCCCACCACTACACAATATGTCCATGTAATGAACACGCATGTGTACCCCCTGAATCTCAAATAAAAAGCAAAACAAAACTTTTTGAGGTCTTGTTGAACTTTTCCATAGTGTCTGCCTCTTTTTATATTTCCTCTAGCACTACATGAGGGTTCCAACTTCTCTGCATCCTTGCCAAAAGAAGTATAATTGATGGGGTAAGAGGAGATAGAGCCATATAAAATACTAAATTAAAACCAGAGAAGAAATAATGCAGAAAAGAATGGAGAATGACAAAAAGAAAGAACAAGGGTGCAAATGGAAATCAGTTACAAATATTGTAGATATTAATCATACTATATTCACAATCAATTTAATTTTGAATGATCTAAACATATCAGTGAGAAGGCAGGGCGGTTAAACTAAAACAAAACAAAGTAAACAAGACCCAACTATGTGTTGTCTACAAGAAACCCACTTTAAATATAAAGACACAATGAACATCTCAGATCACAGTGGAATAAAAATAAATACCAACACCACCAAATTTCCTCAAAAACCCACAGAGACGTGGGTACTAAACAGCATGATGCTAAGCAACTCCTAGGTCAACATGAAAATCAAAACAGATTAAAAGATGCCTGGAAATAAATGCAAACGAAGAAACACCTTACTAAATGCTATGAAAACAGTACTAAGAGGGGAATTCATATCTCTACAAACATGCATGAAGAAAAGGAAAGATCACAAGGTAACAGCCTAACAAATCACCTAAGGGAGCTGGAAAAGCAACACCACCAAAACTCTAACTTCAGCAGAAGAATTCAGATCACCAAAATAAAAGCCCAAATTTGGGACATAGAAGACAAAAAGATAATACAAAAATTCGATGAAACAAAAAACTAGTTCTTTGAAAGGATAAATAAAAGTGATGATCCTCTAGCTAGACTGACCAAGAAAAACAGAGGAAAAAAAACAAATAAACACAAAATGAAAAAGATCAAGTCACAACTGACCCTGAAGAAATAAAAAAGATTACCAGAGACTACTATTTATACTTATATGGAAACAAACTTGAAAGCCTAAAGGAAATGGAGGACTTTCTGACATCACACAACCTCCCCAAGTTGAAACAAGAAGAAATGGAGACTCTAAATAGACCAATAACAATCCAGGAAATTGACTATGTCATAATAAAACTACCTACCAAAAAAAAAAGCCCCGGACCAGATGACTTTCCAGCAAAATTCTACCAAACATACAAGGAGGAACTGATACCAATCCTATTGAAAGTATTCCAGGCAATTGAGAAAGATGGAACTCTCCCCAAATCATGTTAGGAAGCTAACATCACATTGATACCCAAACCAGATAAGCATCCACCAAAGAAAGAGAACTATAAGCCAATATCACTGATGAACATAGATGCTAAAATTCTCAACAAGAGCCTAGCAAATTGGATTCAATAAAACATCTAAAAAATCATCCACTACAACCAAGTAGGATTCATCACCGGGATGCAGGGCTTGTTCAACAGTCGTAAGACCATAAAAGTAATTAAATACATCAACAGATGGAAGAACAAAAACCACATGATTATATCATTAGACACAGAAAAAGCTTTTAATAAAATCCAGCACTGCTTCTTGATAAAAACCCTTGAACATCTAGGTATAGATAGAACATACCTCAAAATAGTAAGAGCCATCTATAAGAAACCCACAGCCAGCATATTGCTAAACAGACAGAAATTGAAACCATTTCCCCCGAAAACCAGAATAAGACAAGGATGCCCACTCTCCCCCTTTCTTTTCAACATAGTTTTGGAAGTCGTAGCTAGAGCCATCAGACAAGAGAAGGAGATCAGATGTGTCCAAGTAGGAAAAGAGGAAATCAAGTTATTCCTCTTTGCAGATGACATGATTTTATACCTCAAAAACTCAAGAGAATCTGTCAAAAACCTCCTTACACTGGACTTTGGCAAAGTCTCAGGGTATAAAATCAATGTGCAAAAGACAGTCGCATTTCTATACACCAACAATAAGCAAATAGAAACCCAAATAAAAAGCAAAATTCCATTCAAAATAGCCATAAAAAAAAATCAAATACCTTGGGATCTTCCTAACCAATGACATGAAAGATTTTTACAATGAAAACTACAAAACACTGCTCAAAGAAATCAAAGATGACACAAACAAATGGAAAAATATCCCATGCTCCTGGATTGGAAGAATCAACATTGTTAAGATGTCCATCCTATTCAAGGCAATCTACAGATTTAATGCAATACCCATTAAATTACCAGCAGCATTCTTCTTAGACCTGGAAACAACAATACAGGAATTCATATGAAAGCATAAACAACCACGAATCGCCAAAACAATCCTCAGCAAAAAAAAAAAACCCAAAAAACCAGGAGGTATCACACTACCAGACTTTGAATTTTATTATAAAGCTACAATAATCAAAACAGCCTGATATTGGTACAAAAACAGGCATATAGCCAATGGAACACGATTGATATTCCAGAAGCAAAACCTGAATTTCTCAACCAACTCATCTTTGACAAAGCCTCCACCACCAATCACTGGAGAGAGGAGAGCCTATTCAGTAAATGGTGCTGGGAAGACTGACTGAAGACATGCAGAAGATTAAAACAAGATTGCTACCTATCACCATACACAAAAATCAACTCAAAAATGGATCAAAGACCTAAATATAAAACCTCAAACTATAAAAACCTAAGAAAATGCAGGACACACCTGTATGGAAATTGGAACTGGCAACCAATTCTTGATCAAAACCCCAAGTTCCCATGGCATAAGAGATAAGATAGAAAAGTAGGACCTCATCAAAATGACAAGCTTCTGCAAAGTCAAAGAAACCATCAAGAGAGTGGAGATACAGCCCACAGACTGGGAAAAAATATTTGCCAACTGTATGTCTGACAAAGGCCTAACATCTAGGATCTACAAGGAACTCAAATGTGCCGAAAAGAAATAAACAACAGCCCCATTACAAAGTGGGCAAAAGATATGAATAGACAATTCTCAAAAGAAGACAACAGATACATGAAATAATGCTCAACCTCACTAGTCATCAAAGAAATTCAAATTAAAACTACACTGAGATACCAGCTAACCCCAGTCAGGATGGTCATCATCAATAACTCCAAAAACAACAGATGCTAGAGTGGATGGGGCAAAAAGGGGACATTTTCCCACTGTTGGTGGGAGTGTAAACTATTTCAACCTCTGTGGAAAACAGTGTGGCGATTCCTAAAAGATCTAAAAATCGACCTTCCATATGACCCCGCAATCCCCCTACTGGGAATATACCTGGAAGAATTCAAATCACTCTATAAAAAAGATACCTGCATACGTATGTTTATCGCAGCATTGTTCACAGTAGCAAGAACATGGAACCAACCGTGCTGCCCATCGAAAGAAGACTGGATTAGAAAAATGTGGTACATATACACAATGGAATATTATGCAGCCATAACGAAGAACAAAATTATGGACTTCACAGCAACCTAGATGAACTTAGAGTCTATAATACTGAGTGTTGTATCACAGGAAACAAAGGACTGAGAATCACATGTTCTCACTCATAAGCAGACCTTGAACAATTATGGTAGCGCTGTAAGCAAAGCATTGGCAGTAGCAGGAAACTGCCGGAATGGGGGTGGGGAAGCAGGATTGGCAGTCGTGAGAATCTGCCTGGGGAAGAGGGGGCACACCTCCATTAACTAGGGTACCTGCATAATGAACATTTGTATACCTAACCCTCCACATCTTTAAAATAAAAAATTAAAAGTTAAAAAATATAAATAAATAAATATAAAGGTACAAATTGATTTAAAGAGCTTGAGAAAGATATTCCTTTCTATCACTAATGAAAAGAAAGTTGAAGTAGATATATTAATTTCTGATGTAGCTGACTTCAGATCAAGGAAAATTATTAGGGGTCAAGATGATGAGATAAAGATAAGAGTACAGAGTGATAAAGGGGTCAATTTTCCAAAAAACATGTAACTGTTTTAATGTGTGTGCACTTAACAACAGACTATCAAAATACCGTGGAACTGCAAGGAGAAGTAGAAAAATCCAGTATTATAGTTGGTTACTTTATTTTATTTTATTTTATTTTATTTTATTTTATTTTATTTTGAGTAGGAGTCTCACTCTGTCGCCCAGACTGGAGTGCAGTGGCCGCTCTCGGCCACCGCAGCCTCGACCTGCTGGGCTCCGGTGATCCTTCCACCTCAACCTTCCGAGCAGCTGGAACTACAGGTGCACGCTACCACGGCAGGCTAATTTTTTTTTTATTTATTGTAGCGATGAGGTCTCGCCAAGTTGCCCAGGCGGGTCTCGAACCCGCGGGCTCAGGCAATTCACTAACCTCAGCCTCCCAAGATGTGGGATTACAGGCTGAGCTGCCGAACCCGGCCAATTTTTTATTTTTTTGAGTTGGAGTCTCACTGCGTCACCCCGACTGGAGTGCAGTGGCACACTCCTGGCCACTGCAACCTCGACCTGCTGGGATCCAGCAATCCTTCCGCCTCAGCCTTCCAAGTAGCTGGAACTACAGGCGCGAGCTACCACGCCCGGCTAACTTTTGATTTATTGTAGAAATGAGGTCTCGCCAAGTTCCCCGGGCGGGTCTGGAACCCGCAGGCTCAGGCAATTCACTCACCTTGGCCTCCCAAAGTGCTGGGTTTACAGGTTAAGCCACTGAGCCCGGTCTGTAGTTGGTGACGTTAATAACCCCTCTGTCAATAACTGAGAGATCCAGCAGATAGAATATCAGTAAGGGCATAGTTTAACTGAACTGTGCCATCAATCAGCTGGATTTAATTGATGTTTCTAAAATACTTCAACAACAGAGGAATATGCTTCTTTTCCTTTTTTCTTTTTTTAGCTCACATGAACCATTCACCAAGGTAGACCACTTCTTGGTCATAAACACACCTTAGAAAATTTGCAAAGTATGCTTTCAGAGTGCAATGGATTTAAACTAGAAATCAGTAATAAAGATTGCTGGAAAATCCCCCCAGTATTTGGAGATTAAACGGCATACCTCTGAATAACACATGGGTCAAAAAAGAAATTCCAAGAGGGATTTTAAAATATTTTGAGCTAAATGAAAATAAAAATACAACTTACCAAAATTTGTGAAAGCAGTGTGTAGAGGGAAATTTATTGTATTGAATGCATAGTTAGAAGGAAGATCTAAAAATGAATAATCTAAAATTTTACCTAGGGAAATTAGAAAAAGAAGAGCATATTAAATTCAAAGAAAGCAGAAGAAAATAAATAAGTGAAACTGAAAGCAGAAAAACAATAGAGAAAATGAATTAAATCAAAAGCTAGTTTTTTGAAGTTCATTAAAATGAATAAACTTCTAGCAAAGCTAACCAAGAAAAAAAGAGAGAAGATACAAATTACTAATGCCAGAAATGAAAGGGGCCATACTACTGATCTAATATACATTAAAAGGATAATTATGAAATATTATAAATAACTCTATGCCCACAAATTTGATAACATAGATGAAACAGACCAATTCCTTGAAAGACAATCTTCCAAATGTCACACAAGGAGAAATAGGAAACAGAATTTTATCTATTAAAGAAATATTCTTTTATATTTACCTATATATTTCTCTCGTGTGTGTGTGTAAAATGTGCTGCAAACAATTCTGTTAACACCATAGGTGCCAAAAATTGACAAGACACAATGGATCAGAGCGAGGCAGTTTATTACAGCATAGCAAACACCAGGAACATCAACATAGTACCTCTGTTCCCCAAATCCATCTTTGATTGTGCTTGTCTTCAGAATTGTCCTGGTAAAGCCATGTTTTAGCTCCTGTTACAATTCTTCAAAAATATGCTTCAGGATTTTGATCCTATTTGCTTAAAATTTCCATTGAAAGCTCTGCCCCTGCCTGCAGTTGATTGGAGAGCAACAATTTGGCTCCCAAGGAGTGGAAAGGTTAATTTTTTTAGTCGGAATTGTATAAGCTAAACAAATACATATATCAGTAGTGTTGGCTGTTTGTCCTGACCCATAATTCTGTGAGTCCTCTTTAATTAGGCATGTCCAAATTGATATGGATGGTCTGCCACTGTGGGCTTCTTATTCAACATTGTCCCATCCCTTCTTAAAATGAGTTATCCATTTGTAAACAGTTTACTTCTTTGGGGCATCAAGATAAATACAGCTGATGATTCCTCAAAAATTGAGCTTGTCTATCTAAATCATAATTTTAAAGAGTTCAGTGATTGTTCCCTAGTGCCTGATTGCTCTGGTTTTCTTCTGAAGGCAAATTTGCCAATGAAAACCCCATTTGCCTTAAGTGCCCAGATAGAGTTGTTCTCCACATGCACACCACTGACAAAGTCAGAAGCCACATGTCATCCCAAGTCTTTCCATCTTAACTCTCCATTGTCTTTAGTCAAAATGCAAATTTATCAGAATCTAACTTTTTTCATACCTTCTGATGAGCTATTGGGAAAAGCTGACATACTACCACACTTTCTGCTTATGAATTTCATGATTTACTTTATCAAACAGGGAAATCTGTTCATAGAGATGGGGTACTTTAACATTTATAACTGCATAATTCTCAAACAGCATGGGCTTTTGTGTTGGGGAAGCTTTAGATCTAATATGAAAAAATAAGATGAGAGGTACTAAGGTGTGAGTATATCAAAGAAAGTCCTTAGAACTTTTCTTCTACTGAAATAAAGCAATAAAGTCTGTACACTACAGACAACACTAATGAAGTTTTAGACTTCTTAAGCTAATAATAATGAATAATGTGCAATTTCCATTTATAACATGCAGACTCAGAGGCTTCTATATGACTTTGCTAAGAAGTATTTTTTCCTGTTATCTTTCTTAAAGTTAAATGTTTTTCAGATTCTATGAATCAAAATTCATGCTGACTTTTTCCTGGAAGCCCCAACTTTGATTCGGAGATTCAGAATAACTTTGAATGCTTGAAATGATGATATCCTGTGGTGACTTTCATCCATCCTATCCAATGAAGCTGATTAAGCCTAGTAATTTGTCACTTTATATGAAATTGTGTTACATATATGTTTATTTCTGTACATTTTTATTCAGGCTTGATCATTTTTTTGTTCCAGTATACTAACTTATGTTAATATTCTCAGATGGTGGTTTGAGAATGGACTAGAGGTAAATGAATGATGAAGTTGGTGTGGCGGACTTTCCACTAAACTCCTAAAAAAGAGAGATAAAGTTGAAGCAAAGAAAACCCACATCTTAGATCTGCACTGTAGCACACAGCTCTAAGGATATAATTGTATGTCAAATCAATTAACTTCTTTCTACCCCTACTGACTGTCACTTTCTGAAATTAGACAGCCAACACTTCCTCTTGTAACTGGTTTCTCTGCCTTCAATCTTAGCCTATTCAATCCATTTTCATGCAGTATCTGAAGTTATCTTTCTAAAGTACAAATCATCTTGTCAATTTCTTGCCCCAAATCTTTTGACATCTCCTCATTGCTCTCAGGAAAAATTCCAAATTATTTAATATGACTTACACAGGCTTAATGGTCTAGGTCCCATAACCTCAGGTCTCGCTACTCCTTCCTTACATGATTGTTCTAATATATTAATGTTGTTATTGTGGTTGCTGTTGTTATTTGCCATGTGTGTTCTTGATTTTCTGTGAGCCATTTTTTAACTTTTAAAACTAATTTCTAGTCTTCCTTCAGGTCCCAGCTGAGCCACTACTACCTCTGGTGTCTTCCTGACTACCCCCAACCAAGTTGAGTTTAGGTTCTCTTTGAATGTGCCCCCACCCCCAAGAATACACCCATCACAATGCACATCACACTGTACTAGGAGTATAGCTCAGGGGCAGAGCATTTAACTTCATATCACGCTGTGTGGATAATTGCCTCTAATTATTTATTTGTATTCCCCACTAGATTGGAAATTCCATGAAGTTCCAGGCCATGCTTGTCTTGGTCATGGTTGCATCCTCATTGCCTAGCAGAATGTCTGGCATAAAGTTGCCCAGGATTTATTTGATAAACAATCCAATGAATGAAGGAGCTGTGATTTCTGAGACAGGCTGACCCAAATCCTTTACCATCTCAAATGCACAAGTTATTTTTTATTGAAATCACCGTAAAACCCAAGAGACAAAACTCAGGGCAGGAATGGACAGCTTTGACTCATCATATCTGAAACCAAGAAGCCTCTTTTGCAGGGTAGGCTTAAGTAACAGTGAGTATCAGGATGCAGAGTATCTATAATGAAGCAAACCCGGATTCCTAAATACTGTGTTGAAACTCTGGGGAAGGAGATTCTAGAATAGTAGCAGTGTTTCCATATCTACTGATTTATGATGTATAAAATTGTGTTAATTGTGCCTATATTGTTTTATATGAAAAAATACAAAAGGGTCTTTTTCTTCACAAGATCTTCATTTTTTTAAATCCCAAATTCCCTGAAGGTGTTGAGGGACTGACCCTCATGGTTCCTTATTTCTGCATTTCTCACTTCGAGTATAGAACCTTCGTTTTGAGCAGAATGACTTCAAGTCATAGATAGTACATGCTATCTGCCCATTCTCCCTGCAGACACAGGAGGGCAGTGGAAAAGCAGATTTATTGTCCCTGGACTTTCTTTCATTTCTCCCCAAAGTGTCATAAAGTCTGCTCCTGTCCTGCCAACTGCTACATTTCCTGTTCCTGATTTCAGTTCCCTAGTCTTCTAATTATGTCCAATAGAAATGGCACAATTTCCTGAAATTGAAATCCTGTAATTCTGTATTGTTCCCCCAACTGATATCAGAAATAAGTTTACATTTATCAAAATTGCACAAGAGAGGTTCTAAGATTTGTTGTGATATCACTGAAATGCAGTAATTTTTAACTTTTTGGGAGTTGTGGATTCTTTGAGAATCTGCTGAAAGTTATGGATCTTCTTCCCAGAAAGATGCACATATTTGCTCACAATTTGGCATACAATTTCAGAGGGCACATGCAGTATAGATTAAGGATCTCTGCTGGAATCTCTTTACTGAATGACTTTCCTAAATTCTGAGATTTGGGTACTGGAAGATGAGAAGCAGTAGAGATGCTTATGTGTCTGAATTTGTTATTAAAAATGAAGTAAATTTCCAAAGAGTGTACCCCATTATAGAGTTTGATTATATGCTTTAACATGTGTTTTATTAATTTACATCACTGTCAGTCCAAAGGCTATTAAGGAGTATCATATTAGGGTCATATGATATTTGCTGAGAGTAGTTTGAGACTATTAGGTTTCATTAAAAATGTATGGATGTATAATTAGAAAAATGAAAATTAGTTAAATTTAGCTAAAAGGAGAGAACTATGTGCTTTAAACTAATATTTTCAAAGGGCCAGGACTTAAGAAAATATATAGCATTGCTCTGTCACCTTCATTCCACCTACAGCTATTTCTTCCCCTCCTTGATTCCAAAAGTTCTAATATATTCTGTAATAATTGAAGGGATTCTGGGATGTAGACAGTTGGGGATCTATTTATAGGAATTCGGGGAACTCAGGAGAGGGACAATGCTTAAGAGGTACTAAGACTAATGGCTAGACCAAGGACCACGACAAAGTGCAAATGCCACCCCCTTCAACTGGCAGTGGGCAGAGTGGATCCCCAGTACTCATCTGAAGAAGACTAAGTTAGGGGACACAGATTGGGACCCAAGAGAAATTACTGAGTTGTCCTCCAGCCAGTGACCCTCAGGGTTCATGTTAGGCTCTTAGGGGAGAAGGCTAACATTTAAAGCAAGTCCAGCAAGTCCTGCTAACCTGTGTCAGTAGGTTCTGGATGTTAGGGTGATCAGTGAAATGTAAAATATGGAACTGCTTTTATCCTCCTCACCTGCAAACTTTCTTCTCCCCTCTAATTCTGTGGCATTGAACATGCACTATAATGTGGCAGTTATGTAGCTCAGTCACTTGCCAGCTATGGACTATTGCACGTCATCTATCTGCTTAGCTTCTCATCTACAAAATGGAGGAATAATAGTATGTACTTCATGAGGTTATGGTGAGAATTAAATAAAATAATGCATGTAAGTGGTACAGTGCCTGGTGCTGAGTAAGCACAAGGTTGCCCTGGGCCTTGTGCTTTGGACACAGCTCTAACTCTTCTCTGGCTATGTCTCACCCCCTGGACAAACAGTTCATAGGGCTAAAGGAACATGCTTTTACCCACCTCTTAAAGACTACATTTTTGATAACTGGAACCCTAGGACTCCCCACCCAAATAACTCCAAGTGTGTTCCAGAGCTGGTTGGGCTTTTCCCCCAGATTCATCCTCCCAAAGGTAGACTGGATCACAAGGGTGCCCACCCAGAGAATTTATGGTAACCAAGGGCATGCTGTTTGCAGAAAAGGAGAGTGAACAAAGCTTGGTTAGATGGGCCAGGGTGTCTATGCCTATTGATGAAAAGCTCTGTATGTGGAACAAGATGATGTTGCAGTTGGGAAGAGAAAGCGGTAGATAAAGGTCCTCCATTTTACTCTTGTTCCTATCCTGGCAAATGTTAGAGACAGGCCAGTACCCTTATAGATTGCTATGAGGATTAAATAAGGGATTACATGTAAAACCTTAGAAAAAAGCCTGATATACTATAAATGATCAATAAATGTTAGCTGTTATTATGTTTTCAGGCTTAGCACAGGACCTAGTGCATAATGGGCATTTAAGTTATTTTTCAAATGAGTGAATAAATAAATGATTGATTGAACTATTGACAACTCATTAATTAGGGTCCTGTCTTAGTTCTATTGTTATATAAAATCATCCATGTATTTTTATTTATTTAGTCAGGGTATCACTCTGTCACCCACAAGTGCACAATCACAGGTCACCACAGCCTCAATCTCCTGGGCTCAAGTGACCCTTCCACCTCAGCCTCTTGAGTAACTGGTACTACAGGCATGTGCCACCATGCCTGGATCAATTTTTTTTTTTTACATTTTTTTTGTAGAAATGAGGTCTCACTATGTTGCCTATGCTGGTCTCAAACTCCTGGGCTCAGGTGTACCTTCTGCCTTGGTCTCCCAGAGTGCTGAGATTACAGCCGTGGGCCATAATTCCCAGCCTATCTATGTATTTAAACTTCATTTTTCTTAATTTATGGTAGTAATAATGGACTGAAAGTAAGAAATTCTGATTTGGCATTCACAGTTAAGTATGAATTTCCAATTTCCTATCAGGAACAAAGTCTTAAATATTAATTTTATAGAATGACAGTCCTTAGAAAGGGCCTGTATCTTATTTGAGCTAAAAAATTACTGTCTTTCACAAAAACCTTAGTAATCTGAATTTATGTACAATTGTCAAATACATTTACAGTGACATATACAACAGCCGAATTTACAACAGAATTCTAGATCTCAAGACAACCCCAACAGTTTTCTGGTAGCATAGAGGACTACTATAATAAGCAAAGTAAATGACTAAGTACATTATTTTGTTATTTGTGGCCCAAAAAGCCCATCCCTGATGACTGACTGGGAGCAAAGAATTCATGATTTAAATCACCTCATAAATACATCAACAGGTATGAAAGGATCATGGATTTTAGAGACAAAATAGGGAAAAATCCCACCTGTATCACTTATTAGCTATGTGATCTTGGGCTAATTCCTTAATTTCATTTTGCCCTAGTTTCTTCATTTATATGATGAAAATAATAATATCCACTGAGCTGGATTATTGAATAATTAGAGGTCCTAGCATAGTTCCTGGCATGTAGATTTAATTTCCTTCACTATCTAATCACCATTTATAGGACCATGAAAGAGAGAATATGTCCTGCTTTGATCTTGTTTTGACAATATAGTTATACAGGAGATATTGAACATACACTTTCAAATCTGATAAAATAATAAAGTATTTAATCAATAGAAAGTGTCAAACATGAGGAAATATCATAATAATTGATGGCAAGAGAGTACAGCAATTTACTTTAAAAAGATAATTCAAAGCATTCATTTTGCTTGAATCTCGTAAAAAAATGCCATTTTAAATGGCCTTTTTATTAATGTAAGATAATTGCTGTTTTATTGTTAAGGGAGGTGGAAAAGTAAAATTAAAACATTTAAAAAAAGCAAAATTATATTTGTGTTGTGATATCGTCAAACCCTTTTGGAGAAAAAAAGTTCTCTAAGCCTATTTTGGATTGTTATTAAACCAGTATCTATGGAACTGCTACAGGATCCTCTGCCTGTGGGCTGATGAAGACGATGCACTGTCCTCTCCTGGGCTTAATGCCCCCTGAGTGGCATTCTCCTCCACTTCACCCTCACTAAAGCCACTCTTAAGAAAAGGAAAACAAAGGGCCTGACACTCAATTTCAGTTAAATCTGACATGTGAACTGAGAGCCAAGAGGAAACTTTACTTACATCCATCCACTCAGGGTGCTGCAGTCAGTCAAATGTGATTTCAAGATCCTGAGTGGCCCTGCCTGTTCCTTCCCCAACAGAGAATCTGTCTCATCTGCTTACCAAAAGACGGGGACTTCTTTTTTATTGTTAGAGATAGCTCTGGAAAATGCTTTTTGGAAATGGATTGCGATGACCAAAACTCATGAAAAAATTGAATGACCGAAATCAGTTAAATTTTTGGCAGTAACTTTGCTGGGAATAAGGAAGGTGAGATGACAAAAGAGCATAAAACATGAAGAGAAGGGTGGATGGAGGAGGAAAGCTCACCAGAGGAGTCAATAGGGAGCTCAAAAGAAAATCTCCACTGGTTGTGGTTTTAGACTAGAATCTAAAGTTTTGAAATATTTTAGTTCTATCAATAGACTATGATTTAAACAAGGACCCCCCCACACACCACACAAACACACGAATAGACACAAAATGTGCCTCCCATATCCACTTAGTGGTGGTTTGCAGTTATTTAACTAACATGCTTGGTATTGACTTCAGGGTCCATTATAGACATCAAGGCAGCAGACTGAATTTTTCTTTTCTTTTCTTTTTTTTTTACAGTTTGGTTTTCAAGACTCTCCCATAGCTTTTAGTAATTTTTTTTTTTGGATTCATCTTCATTAAGGATTTTAAAAGCAAAGGTCTTTGCTTACATTGAAAGTGCTACTTTTTCTATCATCATAGTTCCTTGCTAATGGGTTTCTGAATTCCATTTTCATTATTTAATTTTTATAGAACTCTACTTCCTTTATTATTACATTTGCCTTTGTAATATGTACAATCTGTTGGCTAGATGTAACTGGGCTTTAAATATTTTTCCTGTTTACCATTAATAAAAATGTTTGCTGATTCATTTGCTTTGCAGAATAATCACTATTTTGTTCATGTCCAACAGAAAAATAGCATGTATTAACTCCTGATTATACTCACTAGCTATTTTTTTTCTGATTTTTCTCTTTTCTTCTACACTAGTGAAAATATAATGTTCTTTGGTTATAGAGAAGAAATAAGCAGAATGGTAAAGCTGCTTGGACTTCATAAATTTAATAGTAATCATTTACCTACTTACTGAAGACCTTCACTTATCTTGTCTTGTTTAAATTCTGAAGGGTTACCAATGTGACCTATACAAGTTCATCGGTGGGTGTGGGTGTGGGTGAAGGCACCCCTTCTTGCCTTTAATCAGGCTCAAGTATGCTCCATATTAAGAACCAAAATTCATTTCTCAGTCCCATATTCCCCTTTGGCTACAATAGTCTTCTTATTCAGAGATAAGCTACTTGAGAGTGGTCTGTACATCTGTCTCCAATTCCTACTTTCCATTTGTTCTTCAGCTCATCAAAATCTGAGACTGGTGTCCACTGCTGTATTGGACCAACCTAGTAAAGATCATTGCAACTTTTTGGTTGCTAAGTGCAATGAATACTTTTCAATCATTCTTTTACTTGAATTTTCTGTACTGTATGGCATTATTGATTATTTCTGCCTTCATACAACTAACTCTTCCCTTGGCTTCTGGGACATTACTCTTTTTTGGTTGAGTCTTCATGGTCTCTTCAGCAACTGATATTCCTATGTCTTTTCTTTAAATATTGAGATTTCCTCAGAATGCCAGCCTCCACTCACCTCCCTTTTCTTTTTCGTTTCTTTTCTTGTCATTGAAGAGCAAGCTTATCCACTTCTTACTGTTTTCTCTATAAGTAGATGACTACTTAAAACCAACTGCTACAAATGTTTTTAAGCAAAGATTATAGTTTAGTTAATGCCCATGTACCCATCACTCAGTTGCAACAATTGCCAATACTTTGCATATCTTGTGTCATCTATCCTTCCCTATCATGTCATGGTACTTGTAAATACATCAATATACATTCATAAGGGCTTTTAAAAATCATAGCTACCATGCCATTTCTGTGCTTGAGCAGAATTAGCAGTAATTATTTAATGTCATTAAGTAATGACATTGAATCCAGATTCAAACAAAGAGTTGATGACTCTTAAATGGGTTCCCATTTCTTTCTAGTCTTTCCAGGCCAGGCCTCTGTCTTGGGCTCAAAACCCAAGTGTCTAGCTTACCTCTGAGAGCTTTACTTGGAGGCCTCAAAGGTGTTTCAGACTCTTTGTGTCTCTGATTGAACTTACTTTGTCTCCCAGAACCATTCCTTATTTTGTGCTTCCTCTCTCAGTAAATGGTACTTCTTGTCCACCCAGTTATTCAGAAACCGGAGCTCATCTTTGATATCTCCTTCTCGTTCGTCTCCCATATCCAATATGTTGCCAAATACTGTCAACTCTAAATTCTAAATATGTTTTCAGTGTATCTTGCCTTCCTCTCTGCCCTTATTTTCGTTTAGGTCATTCCCCCATCCCCACCCTTGGGAATGCTGAATTAACCTTCTAAATATTCACCAGTTCTAGTTTTACCTGCTTAAATGTTCTTTTCATATCAGCCAGGGATCTTTCTAATGTGGAAATCTGGTCATATCATTTCCCTCCTTAAAACTCTTCAGTAGCTCTTTGTTGTTTTGAGGATAAATTTAACTTATAAGGCCTTCAAAACACCTAGTGCTTGCTAATACTGTAAGCCCCATTTTTTCTCTCTCCTGATACTATATGCTTCAGCCATACATTTCTCCAATGTTCCATACTCTTTCTTACCTTGGGTCTATGCATATATTGCTCCTTGTACTCAGAATTCTTTTTTATTTCCTCTCCAAACCATTTCCTCATTGATATAAGTCCTACTTGTCTTTGTATCTGTGTAAGCAACACTTTTAGAAAGTCATTCTTTACTCCCCAAGCCTAAGTGAAATGCCTGTTCTCTGGGGACTAGCGTACCTTGAAATATCTATTTTTGACTCATCTTGTAGCATTTATTTCACAGATTTGTGATTACCTGTTTATGTGCTACCTTCTGTATTATTTATTTTTGTAGTCTTAGCATCAAGGATAGTGTCTGACATGAGGCAATTGCTCCATAAGTATTAGCTGAATGAAGAAAGTCTTCTAAGTCCCATATTATTGCCAGTATATCACTCAGTTTCTTAGTGTTTTAAGTATTGTATGCTATAGATATTTGCTCTGGCATCTAGGCCTCAGAAAATTCAGTTGGATTTTTTTGGAAAATAGTTGACTCATGGAAATAAGATACTGTAAAGATCTTAAGCTTGTTCATGTCTTAGGACTTTTGCCGTAACTATTCACTATCCTTAGAATATTGTCTCACATCTTCACTTAGTTTTCTCCTTGTCATTTAGACTGAAGTATAAATATCACTCTTAGAAGAATGTTTTCTGATCAGAGAGTCTAATGTGGTTACATAGTTACTATTACATGTCCTGATTTTAATTCTCTGTGTGGTACCTACTATTCCTTTGTTCATTTGTTTCTCTGTCTTTCTCCAGTGGAGACAAGGGACTGTGTCCATCCTGTTCATTGCTGTACAATAAAAACTCTATAAGTATTTGTTGAGTTAGTGGAAAGATGAATGAATGAATGTCTGCTATAGAACTTGAGGTGATGCAGTTCTAGGACTGGTAAGGGAAAATCACAAACCTATTTCCCAAAGAATAATGTTTTTCTAAAGTAAGCAAAGCCTCCAGAAGTCCCATTATATTAGTTAGACATGCGGTCTTGTGTGTAACCTTTTCCTGTGCTATTCCTAATATTTCTTTTCTTAAGGGGATATAGAGAGTTGTTGATGGATTTCTCCATTAGACCACCTTGCTTTAGTGAAGTGATAAGCATGTGCTAATATTAGCAGAACCAAAAGAGAAGCAAGCTCTGGGAGAGGTGTAAATGAATAAGAAAAGTAATCAGGGAATCTTCTGAAAGAAACCTTTTAACAAGAGACAGGCAACAGTTTGCATACTTCAGCTTCAGAAACCCTGTTTGCAGAGGCTCATTATGAGGCTAACTGATTTAGCCTAAAGAAGTTTCAGTTTAGATTACTGTCTTTTTTCTCAACACTGCAGTTGTGTGGGACTTTGGACAATAAAGGTGGTCTTTGGGATGGGAGAGAAGAGTTGGAAATGCAGTGGATGTGAAAGTACATTTCTAGTGCGAGGGCAGAGAAGCTGTGCTCTCATAAACAAGATAGAGCCATTGTCTCTGTGAGTGGGTATGAAGAGTTGGATTAAATAAAGTACCTTTCTGGGTTCCTTCTAACTTTTGTGAATGTAGTCCAAGGATGGTCTCAGTATCACAGTGCCCATTTGGTAGCACAATAAACTCATGGTTGGAGCATCTACTTTTGAGGCCAGGCTTGAAACATTTGTTTTATCTAATTCACTGAAAATTAAATAAGAATATATGACTCTCGAGCTTTTAGTTTCGTGGTTCCTTAATGCCAGCATTCAATGGCAGACTTGCTGAAAAGGGGGAAATTAGCACACCAGAAACAATTTTTTATAAAGTTAAATATATTAAAAGTAAAGGATTGTCCTTTATTCTGTGAACCTTCGTGTTAATTTGTTTTTTTTTTCATGGAGTACGGGGAGAAGTATATTATAGTTTATTTATTTGTTTGTATGTTTATATGAGTTGGAGTCTCACTCCTTCGCCCAGGCTGGAGTGCAGTGGCATGCATGCTCATGGCCACCCCAGCGTCGACCTGCTGGGCTCCGGCAAGACTTCTGACTCAGTCTTCCGAGCAGCGGGAACTACAGACGTGCGCTACCATTTTTTATTTTATTGTAGAGACAAGGTTTGCCTGGGCTGGTCTCGAACCCGTGGGCTCAGAAAATCTACTCTCCTTGTCTTCCAAAAGTGCTGGAATTACAGGCTGAGCCACCGAGCCCGACCGTAGTTTTTAAATTTTAGTTTAATTAGTCACTGTTTAGAATAAAAAATAAAAATTGGATTTGTGGATTTCAAGAAAAGCCTCTTTGAGAAAATGACATTCCAGCAGAGAAAGGGTGAATCAAAATTGCCAGGTGAATGGTGTAAGGAAGACTGTTTCAGGTAGAAGGTACCAAATGTGTGAATTTAGTGAGACAAGACGGAGATTGGGGTATTATAAGAAGTAAAAAGGGCCTGAAGAGTCTAGGGAGTCTAGGAAAGAGGGTCACCAGATGAAGCTTGAGGGGTGAGTAGAACAAGATCGTGTAGGATCTTGAGGCCACACCAAGGGTTTTACACTTTTCCCAGAGCAGTAGGAAGTTATATCAGCTAATAGCAAGTAAAGAAAGCAGAAACTTCTCTACATATTTCAACAACAGAAAAATGTAATACAGGGAATTCGTGCACATGTACTAGAGGGCTGAGAGAGCAATGCATACCCGGAGATAACCTGATATTAGTACTGTAGGAAGCAGTTTCTACCCCACTGGACTGGTAGTATTATTAGAACCCAGTAGTGCCCCAAAGGACCCTTATGGCAGGTTGTGAAACCATGGCATAGGGGGCCTAGTATTGAAACCGGGATCAACAAAGGACAGATCCACTTCACTTCTGACGTTGCTGTCTAAAATAGGGGTAGGGAGTTTCCCTCCTCCTGCCTTCTGCTCTCCTGCCAATACTTCCTGTTAGTTGAGGCTACTAGGAAATATAGTGAAAACTATATTGAAAAGTCAAAATATTGTTAGTTGAGGCTAATAGGAAATATAGTGAAAACTATATTGAAAAGTCAAAATATCGTAGCTTGGAGCAGAAAAGGGTGAATGTGGGACTGAAACACAATAATAGACACTGAATCTATAAAAGGTTTAAATGAAGAAAGGAATAAAGATCCATAGATTGCAAAAGATTTGATATCATGTTAGTGACAACTTACCTTCTGGGGTTTACAAAATAATCTCCATTTATGGTTACTACTATCCAGTGAATTTGTTTCTTATCTTAAAGCCTGTTGATCTCACATTTTCATTCCTATGTTTAGGATCTGATAATAGCGGATACCATTTGTTGAATACCTGCTATGTCATAATGCATTACAATGTTTCATTTAATCTTCACAATAAACCTATAAACTGAGTACTATTATCTCCATTTTAGAGTAAAGATAACTGAGACTGAGAGAGGTAACCCCAGTAAATGGCAGTGATGACATTTGAACCAAGACTTCCTGACCCAAAGCCTTTGCTCCTGCATTTAAGCATGATATCCAGCTAGACATCTGGGAGGAGTTCCTTAATAAGAACCTCGAAAAGTAAGTTAATTCACTGATGTCTGATTACTTACTTGCAAGAAGGTGGGAATTTTGTGTTAGTTGAGCAGGAGACACAGTATTCAGGATCTTTTGTGTCTTTAACTTTTTAAACTAATGATACTTAAAATTTATGGTCAAAAGAGTTTTGGTTTTTGGTTTTGTTTTTTAACCGTAGGGTAAATTTTCACACTTTTACCTATAAATCAGATAGTTCTCTTCCTGGCTGAAAAGTTCTAAGATTTATTTCCTCCCTTGCTCTACTTAGTGTTTCCTTTTAATCAGGTTATTTTGTTGAGAATATAAAGTTTAGTTAAAAGACAGACCAATGTGAAATGTTATGCAGATAATTTAATGAGGCCATAGTGACTGGAAGGAAAAAGAATTCTTCTGGAGGGAGAACTGAAATTCCTTAGTAGTATTTGTCTGACCCTTTCTTGAGAATAATAGCAATACAAAAGCACATAGTTTTTGGAGATCACTTAAACCTGAAACAAATCCATGAAATACCATTATACTCTATGCACAATTCAATTTGGAAAGAAACACTGTGCACACATTAGTAAGAGAGTGTTGTTTTAAAATATCGTGTGGAATGTGTTTTGTGGAAGCAGGCCGATTGGTTGGTGCTGATTTTTAGGTTTCTCAGATGCTTAAATAGAGTGACTTTCCCTTTCTGTAGACAACATATTAGAAAGGTAACAGTTATCTAGACATACGCTAAAGTTTCAGGCAATATAATAGCAGTAGATTTGTCTAGACTATGCATAATAATGGTGTATTAACATACTATGAACAATACCGTAGACCTTGACCGTTCTGTTTAAAAATGTATTGTCGTTTCTTCCTAATTGGATTCATATGCTAATTCAGCATTGTTTTAGTAATTGGTTTATTTCACTTATCGTGTCTTCAAGATTCATTCCTGTTGTGACATGAATACACAATTTTTAAAAATTACTGAGGACCCCCAGAGAACTTCCCTTTAAGTGAGTTATGTCTACCAATATTTACTCTATTAGAAATTAAAATGGAACATTTTGAACATATTTATTTCATTTCATTAAAAAAAAATAAACCATGTGTTAACATAAGTAATATTTTTAAGTGAAAAAATAATATATACTAAAAAAATTAATTTTATTTATTTTGATATAATTATAGATTCATATGCAGTTGTTAAAAAATAATACAGTGAGATACTGTGTGTTCATTCTTTACCCAGCTTCCCTCAGTGGAGGTCTTCCAAAACTATAGAACAGTATCAACCAGGATATTGGCATTGATATATTCAAAATACAGAACAAGGAAATCACTACAAGGATTCCTTTTGTTACCTTTTCATAGCTGTGTCCCTTCTGCCCCACCACCAAATCTTAGCAACCACTCACTAATTTGTTCTCCATTTCTATACTTTTGTCACTTAAGAATGTTATATACATGACCTATACAGTATGTAACATTTTGGGATTGACTTTATTCACTCAGCATAATTTCTTGGATATTCATCCAAGTTGTGTGTATCAAGAGTTTGTTCCTTCTCATTGCTGCAAGCAGTATCCTGTGGTATGGATATATCATGGTGCATTTAACCATTCACTTGTGAAAGAACATTTATGTTGTTTTCAGTTTTTGGCTATTATAAATATGACTGCTAGAAACATTTATGTACAGGTTTTTATGTGAACCTAATACCCAAGATTGCAATTGCTGGATTACATGGTAGTTGCCTGTGTAGTTTTGTGAGAAACTACCAAACAGCTTTCCAGAGTAGCTGTATTATGTTACATTCTCACCAGCAAGATCCAGTTTCTCTACATCTTCTACAGCATTTAGTGTTGTCATTATTATTACTGGGGTGGGGGGATTTTTTCAATTTTTAATTGTGATAAAATATGCATAACACAAAATGTATCGTCTTAACCCTTTGTGTATAGTTCAGTGATATTAATTAGATTCATATTGTTATACAACCATCACCACCATTCACTTCCGTAACACTTTTTATCTTAAAAAATGGAAACTCTATACCATTTTAAGCAACAACCTCCCATTCCCTTTTTCCATCCCCTGACAACATTTTATATTGTCTCTATGAATATGACTATCTCGGTACCTCATATAAGTGAAATTATACAGTATTTGTTGTTTTATGGCTGGTATATTTTACTTAGCATAATGTCTTCAGTGTTTATTCATGTTGTAGTGTGTGTCAGAATTTCCTTCCTTTCTAAGAATAACTAATATATAATATACTATATATATAGTATATACAGTTTGCATATTCACCCAGTTTGTCAATGGATGCTTAAGTTGCTTCCACCTTTTGAATATGAATAAGCTGCCATGAATTTGGGTGTAGAAATATCTCTTTAAGACCCTGCTTTTAATTCTTTTGAATATATACCCAGAAGTGGAATTAATGGACCATATGGCAATTCCACGTTTAATTCTTTGAAGAACTGACATACTGTTTTCCATATAGCTGTACAATTTTACATTCCTACCAATAGTGCACAAGGGTTCTAAAATTTCCACATCTTCACCAACATATATTGTTTTCCTTTTTTTAATATGTAGTAGTCCTCCTAACAGGTGTGAGGTGGTATTTCATTGTGGTTTTAGTTTATATTTTTCTAAATGGGCATCTTTTTATGTACTTCTTGGCCATTTGGATATCTTCTTTGGAGAAGTAGTTATCCAAGTCTTTTGCCTATTTTTGAATCAGACTGTTTGGGACTTTTTGTTGTTAAGTTTTAGGAGTTTTCTATATAGTCTGTATATGTGATTTATAAGTGTTTACTCCCAGTCTATGCGTTGCCATTTTTATTCTGTTGATAGTGTCATTTGATTCACAAAAGTTTTTTATTTTCATGAAGTTCAGTTTTCTATTTTTTCTTTTGTTATTTGTTTTTGTAATATCCAAGAAATCATTGTCAAATCCAATGTCATAAAGATTTTGCTCTATGTTTTCTTCTCAGAGTTTTGCAGTTCTGAGGCTTTACATTTAGGTCTTTGGTGCATTTTGAGTTGATTTTTTTTTTTTAAGGTTGAAATCTCATTCTGTTGCCCAGGTTGGAGTGCAGTGGCACACTCATGGTCACCACAGTCTCAACCTGCTGGGCTTATGCAATCTTTCTGCCTCAGCCTTCCAAGCAGCTGGAACCATAGGCACACCATGCCTAGATAATTTTTTGATTTATTGTAGAGACAAGATCTCACCAAGTTGCCCAGTCTGGTCTTGAACCCCTGGGTTCAGGCAATTGTTTCACCTCTACCTCCCAAAGTGCTAGGATTACAGGCATGAGCCACCATGCCAGGCTTGAGTTGATTTTTGCATTAGGTAAGGATCCAACTTCATTCTTTTGCTTTTGGTTATTTGGGGTCCTGTTCTATTTCATATAAATTTTAGGATGAATTTCTCTATTTATGCAAAAATGGCCATTGGAATTTTGATAGAAATTGCATTGAATATGTAGATAGCTTTGGGGAATATTGCCATCTAACTAATAGTAAGTCTTCCAATTCATGAACATGGGATGTCTACTCATTTATTTAGGCCTTTTAAATTTCTTCTACAAAAGTTTTGTTACTTTCAGTTTACAAGTCTTACATTTCCTTGAAAAATTTATTCTTAAGTATTTTATTCTTCTTTGTTACTATTATAAAAGGAATTTTCCCCTTATTTCCTCTTAGATGGTTTATTGCTAGTTTAAAACAATTCAATAGATTTTTACATGTTGCTTTTAAATTATACAATTTTGATGAATTTATTTATTAGCTCTATTAGTTTTCTTTGTGAATTTCTTAGGATTTTCTACATGTATGATTATGCCATCTGAGAATAGAGGTAGTTATACTTTCCAATTTGGATGACTCTTACTTCTTTTTCTTACTTAATTACTCTAAGACTTCCGGTAAAATTTTGAGTAGAAGTGGTGAATGCTGTTATCCTTGTTTTTTTTTTTTTTTTTTTTGAGTTGGAGTCTCACTCTGTCGCCCAGACTGGAGTGCAGTGGCCACTCCCGGCCACTGTAGCCTCAACCTGCTGGGCTCTGGCAATCCTTCTACCTCAGCCTTCCAAGTAGCTGGAACTACAGGCGTGCGCTACCACACCCAGCTAATTTTTTATTTTATTCCAGAGATGAGGTCTCACCAAGTTGCCCAGGCAGGTCTCGAACCCACGGGCTCAGGCAATCCACTCACCTCAGTCTTCCAAAGTGCTGGGGTTACAGGCTGAGCCACCGAGCCCAGCTCTCTGTCTTGTTTTTATTGTAGGAGAATACCTTTCAATCTGTCACTATTGATTATGATGTTAGTTGTAGGTTTTTCTTAAATGTCTTTTAACCTGCTGAGGAAATGCTCTGTTATCACTAGAATATTACTTTTCTTTCTTATCATGAAAGGGTGTTGGATTTTGTGAAATGGTTCTGCATCAATTGAGATCATGCCCCCCTTACTTTATTCTATTATTCTATTCTATATTTATGGTTTTTATATGTTAAGCCATCCATGCATTCCTGGGATAAATTCATGTTATTTTAGTGTATATTTGTTTAACATGCTTATGAATTTGGTATGTCAGTATTTTGTTGGTGATTTTTGTTTCTGTATTATAAGGGAAGAATTTTCCTCAGAGCACAATTTTCATTGCATTCCATAGGTTTTGATATGTTATATTTTTATTTTCATTATTCTCAGGGTACTTCTAATTACTTTTGTGATTTCTTCTTTGACTTATTAGTTATTTAAACTCTTATTATATTTTTAATGCCTACAGCGATACCTCTGAATTATTCCTAATATTGATGATTTATGTATTTTATCTTTTTATCTTTCTCAGTCTTGCTAGAGGCTTATTAATTTGATTGATTTTTTTTTCAGTGAAGCAACTTTTGTTTTATTGATAGTCTCTATCTTTCTTTCTTTTAGTTTTAGAGATGGGGTCTTGCTATGTTGCCCAGACTGACCTTGATCTCCTGGACTCTAGCAATCCTCCCACCTCAGCCTCCTGGGACTAGAGGTGCACACTGATGTACCTGGCTGATATTCTGTATTGTTTTCATGTCTTCAATTTTAGTTATTTCTGCTCCTATCTTAATTATTTCCTTCCTTCTGCTTGCTTTGGATTTAATTTTCCCTATTTTTCTATTTTCTTGAGATGATTGTTTAAATTACTGATTTGAGACTTTTCCTGTTTTCTCATGTAATCATTAGAAGCATAAATTTCTCTCTCAGCACTACTTTAGCTATGTCCCACATGTTTTGATATGTTTTATTTTTATACAGAAGATTTTAAAGTTACCTATTACATCATAGAATCTTCAATAACTAGATTAATGGCACCTAGTATCTTCAACTGTGGCTTCTTTTTTTATCCAAACCTCTCGTAAATCATAGTTCCTAGAACATAGAACTAAGGATTGGTCAATCTATTGCAGAATAGAACTGGTCTATCTGTTCATTCCTTTGTTCATTTATTTACTCATTCATTCATTCAACATTTACTGAGTGTATACAACAGGCATTGTACTGGTTAGGAATATAGAAATGATTAAGACAGACATAATCCTTCCTCTTATGGCTCTGTCTGGCAAAGATGACAAACAAGTAATTTCAAGGGTGAGCACTATCACTCTTTTTGTAGAAACTCTACAACCATTAATACAAAGCTAGGTTAAAATTTCATGAGTGTTTTGGGGTTTTTTTGGTGTTTCTTCCAACAAATTCTGTCATTTTCTATCCTATTTTCAAAGCTCTCTGTCATTTTGAACCTAGGTGATCTTCAACTGGTCCTTACTCTACAGCTATACCAGTTGCTTAACACTGACTTCTTTCTGATTGGTTGGGGCTGTGGTTAGATATTTTGAAGATCATTCCTGGCCTAAACTATCATTGCAAACATCTCTGTCTGTCCCTTTCCATTGATTGCTCTTTGAGGTTATAATCTGAGCTCATAATAGAGCAGTATCTTAGATTTGAGTAGAATGATCAACTTTTCTACAGTTTTGTCCACTAGGCCTTCTTGTACTCACCAAAATCAAAAATCCTGGACAGATATATGCCCCAATAGACAGATTGGGAAGGAAATTGAGACACAGAGAAGCTAAGTTACTTGCCAGTTGGGAAAACCAAGTACAGATACAGGTTTCTAGACCCCCACCTAGGTCTTTACACTTACCTCAATCTCACTGTCTCTTCATAGCTGACCATTAAATATGTTTTAAAGAGGGCAAAGTCCAATTGCATAATAGATCTGCCTGTCTGAAACATGATGATTAGTGCTAATGGCTGGGTATTACCTGGCATGCATGTGTTAGGTTTACAGTAAAGAATGTCTACTTTTTATTAACTGTCCTTTTAGATATATTAGTGACTGTCACACCTGAATTATAACAAAGAAGCACTAGAGAAATTCAATGTGGGCGGCAAAATTCTTTGAAGAATAACTAGTTATAATTGGGGAGTCTGAACACATTTCAGAGTTGCACGTTTAATATGCAGTATGGTTAATTGCACTGTAATTACAGTATTTTAAAATGCCATGCTAAGTGTTTAATCCTTTTCAGGTTTGCCCTCCAATCAGTGGTCTGCCTTCATTTTCCAGATTGATGAAATCTGCCTCAGAGAAGGGAGTAGGTAGCAAGATTGTGCCTATGAGTCTAATCAGCTGGGAGAGTTGTAAAATAAATCTTTCCTATCTGGAATTTATATTTAATCATAGTTATGTTCTTTTTATGAAAGAGTGTTGATTAGTTAGTTGTCAGAACAGGACAACAATAAGAGCTTTTATTTACCCAGATAAGTTATGCTGGAGTCATTATTTGGGTCTGATTTAGTTGATGGGGATATTTACATTACCTCAGCACACACTTAATCTTATTCATAACGTTAATTATATACTCCAAGAGTTATTGCCATGCTTTTATTTATAGTATTTACTGTTCGCATTTGTTTATATATGTGATGATTGTATGGATCCCCTCTCTTTCACTAGACTATGCCCTTTTTACAGTAGCAAAATGCATCTCCACTCATAGAAACTGATCTTTAGTAGTTCATTCACAGTGATTCTGATGACATCTAATTTAAGGAAGGAAATTCAGTTTGGTTTCAAAGAGTTGGTTAAGACTACACTATTAAGATAACTTTTAAATAGTTTCGTTTTTTTGCCTTCATGTATTTGCATATGCTTTTCAGTGTCTGGATTTTTTCTTTCCCTGCTTACCCCCTGCAAACTGTTATTTATCCTTTAAAACCAAGCTTGAAATTGCATTCCTCAAGGTAGCATACCCTAATTCTACCAGAGAGAGTTAATAATTGCATCTTTTATCTCACTATTGTATCTGAACATTAATACCATAACAGCCCCTGTAGACTGTATTGCAATTATCTTTTGATATGTTTGCCTTCTTTAACAGACTGGTTAGTGGGGGGGCATATTGTATCCATCTCTCTTATCAACCAAGACTAATAGTGCCTGGTACGTGGCAGGTGCTTAATAATTTCTCAGTGTTAAATGACCTAGATGATTCTTTTAAAATAAATTTTGAAATACAATTGCATACCATAAATTCATTCTTTTAAAGTTTACAATTAAGGGTTTCTAATATATTTATAAAGTTGTATAACCGTCACCACTATCTAATTACAGAATCTTTTTACCACCCCAAAAATAAGCCTTATACCCATTGCAGTCATTTCTCATTCAATCTTTCTCCCGGCTCCTGGCAACTACTAATCTAATTTTTATCTCTATGGATTTTCCTATTTCAGACATTTTATGTACATAGACTCATATAATATGTGATTTTCTCTTAGCATAACATTTTAAAGGTTATTCATGTAGAACATGTGAGTACTTCATTCCTGGCCAAATACTGTTCACTGCATGGACATATCATATTTTGTTTATCCATTTACCAATGTCTGGATATTTGGGTTGCTTTTACTTTTTGAGTATTATGAATAATACTACGATGAACATTCATGTATAAATTTTTTTAAGAACGTGTTTTCAATTCTCTTGGGTATATACATAGCAGAGGAATTTCTGGGTCATATGGTAACTCTGTTTAACTTTGGAAGTTTCTGCCAAACTGTTTTTCAAAATGATTACACCATTATACCTTCCTGTTGACAATGTATGATGCTTCCAATTTCTCTACATTCTGCCTAACCCCTGTTACTGTCTGTCTTATTGATTATAGTCATCTTAGTTGGTATGAAATGGTATCTTGTGATTTTGATTTGCATTTACCTAATGATTCATGGTATCTTTTCATGTGCTTATTGGCCATTTTTTACCTAGCTTCTTAGTTTTTCTCCTATTTAAATATGATATGTGTCTAGGTGTAGATTTTTTGGAATTTATCTGAATTGGTGTTCTCTGAGCTTTGTGAACCTACAATTTGATAGTTGTCGTTAATTTTGGAAAATTATCAATCATGATTACTTCAAATATTTCTTTTCTTTCTTTTCTTTTTGGTATTCCAATTATACCTTCTTATTACTCCTTCATAGTTGTCCCACAGTTCTTGGTTATTGTGTTCCTTTTCATTTTTTTTCTCTTTGTTTTTCAGTTTGGGAAGTTTCTGTTTACATATCTTCATACTCACTGATGCTTTCCTCAGTTGTGTCTGATCTATTGATGAGCCCATGAAGGATAGTCTTTACTTCTGACACAGTATTTTTTTTATTTCCAGCATTTATTTTTGTAAAGTTAATAAGTGCATTTTATGTATTGATTTTATTTTTAATTTCCTCACTCCTTTATTATTTATTTATTATTGTAGATATGGTGGGGTACAAGTCAGGGTTAGTTACATAAGCAGGCTTCATGTAGGTGAGGTCTGGACCTCCAACTGACCCTCACTTTCTCTGGTTTAGGACCAGGTAGCCTTTGTGATGCTACATACCCTCTCGCTCCTTTCCAGCCGCCCTCCTCTGGCAGTGTCCATTGACTGCCCATCTTTCCCTTGCACTAATGTGATTAATATTGAGGTCCCACTTATGAGTGAGAACATCTGGTATTCAGTTGTTCTTTGTTTCTGTGAAAGATCACTAAGTATTATGGTCTCCAACTCCATCCAATTTGCTGTGAATTCCATGATTTTGTTCTTCTTTATGGATGTGTAATACTCCATCGTGCATATGTACCACATTTTCTTTTATCCAGCCCACTTTTGATGGATAGTGGGGTTGGTTCCATGTTTTTGCTATTGTGAATAATGCTGCTATAAACATACATGTGCAGATGTCTTTTTCTGTAGAATGATTTATGTTCCTCCAGATATATTCCCAGGAGAGGTACTGCTGGATCGTATGGAGAGTAATTTTTAGGAATTGCCACACTGCTTTTCATAGAAGTTAAACTAGCCTGTGCTCCCACAAACAATGTAGAAGTGTTCCCTTTTCTCTGCAGCCTCATTAGCATCTATTATTTTTTGATTTATTGATGAGGGCCATCCTTACTGGAGTTAGGTGGTATCTCATTGTGTTTGATTTGTATTTCTCTGATTAGTGAGGCTGAGCATTTTGTTCACGTATCTTTTGGCTGCTTGTATATCTTCTTTTGAGAAGTGTCTATTAATGTCTTTTGCCCAGTTTTTGATAAGATTGTTTGGTCTTTCCTTTCAGCTCATTTGAGTTCCTTGTAGATCTTGGATGTTAGGCCTTCAACAGATACATAATTAGCAACTATTTTTCCCATTCTGTGGGATGTCTCCCCACTCTCTTGATGGTTTCTTCTACTGTGCAAAAGCTTTTCAGTTTGATGAGGCCCCATTTGTCTATCTTATCTTTTATGGCATTTACTTTTGGGGATTTGATCAAGAATTGGTTGCCTACTCCAATGTGCATAAGAGTGTTTTCTACCTTTTTAAGAGTGTTTTCTACCTTTTCTTCTAGGATTCTTATAGTTTGAAGTTTTATGTTTAGGTCTTTGATCCATCCAGAATTGATTTTTATATATAGTGATAGGTAGGGGAATCCTGTTTCATTCTTCTGCATGTGGTCATCTAGTTTTCCCAGCACTATTTGCTAAATATGGTGTCCTTTCCCCAGTGGTTATTATTGCTGGCTTTGTTGAAGATGAGTTGGTTGAGAGATCAAGTTTTTGCTTCCATTATCTCTGTCCTGTTCCTTTGGTCTATATGTCTATTTTTGTGCCAGTACCAGGCTGTTTTTGCTACTGTAGCCTTGTAGTAAAGTTTAAAGTCTGGAAGTGTGATACCTCCCTCTTTGTTCCTCTTGCTGAAGCTTGTTTTGACTATTCCTGCCCTTTTTTGTGTCCATATGAATTTGTGTATTGACATTGCCAGGTCTGAGAAAAATGGTGTTGGTATTTTGATTGGTATTGCATTGCATCTGTAGATTGCCTTGGGTGGGATGGACATCTTGACAACATTAATTCTTCCAGTCCATGAGCATGGAATGTTTTTCCATTTGTTTATGTCATCCTTCATTTCTTTGAGCAGCATTTTGTAGTTCTTGTTGTAAAGGTCTTTCTCTTCTCTGGTTAGGTGGAGGCCAAGGTATTTCATTTTTTGTGGCTATTGTGAATGGGATTGTGCTTTTTATTTGGCACTCTGTCTGCTTGTTGCTGGTGTATAGAAAGTGTCTTTTGCAAATTGATTTTGTACCCGGAGACTTTACCAAAGTCAAATATTAGTGCAGGAGGCTTTTGATAGATTCCCTAGGGTTTTCAAGATATAGGATCATATCATCTACAAAGAGGGATAGTTTGACTTCCTCTTTTCCTATTTGGATACCGCTGATTTACCTCTCTTGCCTGATTGCTCTGGGTAGGATTTCCAATACTATGTTGAACAGGAGGGGTGAGAGTGTGCATCCTTGTCTAGTTTCTGTTCCCAGGGGGAATGCTTCCAATTTCTGCCCATTGAACAAAATGTTTACTGTAGGTTTATCATAGATGGCTCTTTCTATTTTGAGGAATGTTCCTTCTTTGCCTAGGTGCTCAAGACTTTTTATCAAGAAGGGATGCTGGATTTTGTTGAATGCTTTTTCTGCATCTAATGATATAATCATGTGGTTCTTGGCTTTATATCTGTTGATGTGCTGAATTACATTTATGGTCTTGCAGATGTTGAATGAGCCCCGAATCCCAGGAGTGAAGCCCACTTGGTCATGGTAGATGATCCTTGAGATGTGTTGTTGGATCTGATTTTCTAGAATTCTATTTAGGATTTTTGCATCGGTGTTCATCCAGGAGATCATTCTGTAATTCTATCTTTGTTGGGTCTTTGACAGGTTTGGGTTTTAATATGTATGATGTTGGCTTCATAAAATGAGTTGGGGAGTATTCCCTCTATTTTGATTGCCTGGAAAATTTTCAGTAAGATTGGTATCAGCTTCTCCTTGTTTGTCTTGTAGAATTCAGCAGGGAAGACATCAAGGCCTAACTTTTTCTGGTAGGTAGGTTTCTCATTACCTAGTCAATTTCCTGGATTGTTAGAGTTTCAATTTCTTCTTGTTTCAACCTTAGGAGGTTGTGAAATGTCAGAAAGTGCTCCATTTCTTTTAGATTTTCTAGTTTATTTGCATACAGGTTTTTATAGTAATCTCTGACATTCTTTTGAATTTATTCTATGTCAGTTGTGACTTCACCTTTTGCATTTGTGTTTGTATGGTCTTTTTCTCTCTCTGTTTTTAGTCAGTCTGGTTGGGATCCATTGATCTTATTTATCCTCTCAAAGAACCAGCTTTTTGCCTTGTTGATTTTTTAAATGTTTTTTTTTTTTTTTTTGTCTTCTATACCCTACAGTTGTGACTTTATCTTGATAATCTGGATTCTTCTGCTGACTTTAGGATTTTGGTAATCTTGCATTTCTTTTTTTTTTTTTAATTGTGAAGTTGTGGGGTACAGTTAAGGGTTAGGAATACAATTGCATTTCATTCAGGTACCCTGTTGATATGGGGTGTTTCCCCATTCCCAGACAGATATTTGCTACTGTTAATCCCATCTCCCTCCCCCCACCATAGTTTCCCAGTACAGTCAGTCATTTTCGTATAGTATTGCATTGGATGTTTAAGGTTCATTATATGAGTGAGAACTTGTGATACTTGGATCTTTGTTTCTGTGAGAGGTCACTCAGTATTATAGACTCTAGTTCCATCCAAGTTGCTGTGAAATTCATGATTTTGTTCTTTTTTTATGACTGCGCAGTATTCCATCGTGTATATGTACCACATTTTTTTAATCCAGTCCTCTTTTGACGGGCAGCATGGCTGTTTCCAGGTTCTTGCTATTGTGAACAATGCTGCGATAAACAT
>NW_007083370.1:0-791 GCF_000164805.1 Carlito syrichta
GAAACCCTTTCCCCCTCCTGTCTGTGCTGAGACCTCTTGGAAGCTGCTGACTCAGTCTCGCTCCCTCAGTCCTCAGAAATTCCCCAAATGTCTGCATCTTGCTCTGGGTTCTGCCAGTTCTGTTCAACCCTTGCTTCCTCAAAGGCTAGGGCAGGCAAAGGTCTGTCCGACTCATCTATGAAACTATTTCCTCACGATGGCGCTGTGGCTCAAGAGGACGCTAACAGGCCTGTCTGACACCCGCCCATCAACTTGGAAAAAAAGGTGCCATCAAACTCTCCTCCCTGTGGTGCACGTTCAGTTCGTTTCTCCCTGAGCTCAACAAAGTTCCAGACACTTGGAAGGCTGAGCTGGAAGAGTGGCCCGAGCCCAGGAGTTGGAGGCTGCAGTGTCTGTGACCGTCTACTCTGTGCGACAGAGTTAGACTCTGACTCTAACAATCAAGCCACAAAATAAAATTTTAAAAAACATTGAAAAATGGAACTTGAATAATGTTGGAAAAATCATGAAGAAAGAGGCATTGCGCATGTTTATACTGTTAGAAGTGTGAGTTAGGCTTTACAATTGTGAAACACTGTGGGGTTAGCTGTTCATGTGCTAACAGCCTACAGTATAGAAACTGCAATCTTAGGAATACATTTGAGAGAAATCATCCCCTATGTAAAGAAAAGAGATGGACTATAATAGTTATGACATCATAGTTTCAGAGTTACGTTCTTCAATACCGTACAAATGTTCATCCACGAGTTTCAAAAACATATTTGAGAGTCATCACAAAATGACGAAATATG
>NW_007083371.1:0-651 GCF_000164805.1 Carlito syrichta
AATGATTACACAAACAGTCAAACAATCTTTACTAAGTGAAACCCCAAAACGCATTTCGATCCACCCCCTGACACACACACCCAGCCACACACACTCTCTGTGTGCAGTCGGGTTCCTTTTGGCCAATTTACAACAGAGAGTAAGTTGTTGAGTAATTATTTTAATTCATGCAACCAAAACCCTGAAAGACCGTTCTCCAAATATAAAGTTTTCATTCCTGAGGCACAGTATATAGATATATCCTTTTTAAAAAAAATCCATTTACACCTGTCCTTTAAAGGAAGAATATGGAAAACAAAAGAATTATTCACATAGATGCTCGCATCAAAAGAAAGCCGCTAACAACCTTCTGCCACCCAGCAATAGTCCAGAACCATTATTTCCAAGATTAAATCGGAAGCTCCAAAGGTTTAAGAAAAGTATAAGTACCTGGGCTCGGTGGTTCAGCCTGGAATCACAGCATTGTGGGAGTCTGAGGTGAGCTGATTGCCTGAGCCCGCGGGTTCGAGACCCGCCTGGGCAACTTGGTGAGACCTCATCTCTACAATAAAATTTAAATAAATTAGTTGGGTGTAGTAGTGCGCGCCAGTAGTTCCAGCTACTTGAAAGACCGAGGCGGAAGGTTTGCAGGTGCCAAGCAGGTTGAGACTG
>NW_007083372.1:0-769 GCF_000164805.1 Carlito syrichta
CTCTGCCCCCTCTGCCTCCACCCCTATTTATTTGGTCTATTTTACATTCTGGGATGAAAGCCCCTTTTTGGGGTCATCAGTTGATGGCCAGGAAGCCAAAGGGCAGGACCAGAATACGTGACTTCAGGTCCCCGTAGAAAGTCCCACATGGGCCCCGGGGACCAGTGACATGGCCTGATCTTCTCTCGTCTCGTCGATGCCCAGCTAGGGCGGAGGAAGCAGGGCTAGCCGGGTGGAAGAATGACTCGAGGAAAGAATCTGTGGAGAGCAGAGTCCCAGAAGAATCTCCCGTGTGGAACCCGATCGCTCTCAGGCTCCCCAGAGGGAAGGAAGAGGAGGAGGAGGAGGAGAAGCAGCCGGCAGAACCTGGGAAGCAGGGGTGCTGTTCTCAAAGGGAATGTTTAAAAGACATTCAACTTTACACAGCAGTGAATCTTCCTTTGCTAAGCTACAGTCTGGTCACGTCTCTCTGAGCGATTGTAGCCATGTTTCCTAATTTTGACCTCCTCTCCTACATCGGGGAGGTGAATCTCCTCTCTCTTCTCTCTAATTTACTTTCTAAAAAACTATATCATGCTATCTAACTTCTGTACAATTCTTTGCATCTTTCAAGAGTCACTGGATTGCGCACCACAACACCGGTGGGTCTGATCTAACATTTTAAAGTCCCCTACCAGGATTCTCAACCTAACATTTTTAGTGGTCCCACTGAGATTCTGGCATCTAACATACATATTGTATCACTTGTGAGGAAAGTGACTCCATTTTT
>NW_007083373.1:0-624 GCF_000164805.1 Carlito syrichta
GAGACCCACCTGGGCAACTTGGTGAGACCTCATCTCTGCAATAAATCAAAATGAGCCGGGCGTGGAATCTCACTCCTGCAGTTCCAGCTACTTGGAAGGCTGAGGCAGAAGGATGGCCGAAGCCCAGCAGGTTGAGGCTGCGGTGGCCGGGAGCGGCCACTGCATTCCAGTCTGGGTGACAGAGTGAGACTCCAACTCAAAAAATAAAAATAAAAAAAGAAAATGGCAACATTTTTACCAAGTAAACTTATCCCAAGAAATAGTCAGCTGTTACATCATTTCCATTTCCTCGTGCATAGGACTTGTCCCTCAGAGGACACAAAGCCAAGTTAAACCTTGCATGAACATTGATTATTCCAATAACATTTGGGCCCAAAACACAAGATTATGAGGGAAATCATTCTTGAATGTAAACTAGTGGCTTTCATATTTGGACAGCAAAGCAAGTAATGGAGCCTTGAAATTGACCTTGGGAATATAATCACCCCATGGACAGATAGATTTCGGTCCTTCATACTCTTCTCTCAAAAAGTACATGCAAGTTACAGCCTTTATGTTTTCAAGTTTGCAAAATTCATGTCAATCACAGACCACTTCGGAAATCTCACCTCTATCTCTGTGCTA
>NW_007083374.1:0-860 GCF_000164805.1 Carlito syrichta
AAAATAATTAATGTGTAGGTCACAGTCTCATTTCTTTCCTTACTTAACCGTAACTTTATTGACCTAAACAATCACCAGAGATGTAAGAAGTTGGAAAGGTTACAATAAACTTCTGAAACTGAGCACAATTTTTTTTGGTAGTTCATTGTAAAGACAACAATCTAACTCTTTCATGAATTGCAAATCTGGAAAGTATAATTTAAAAAATATGTAAACATCAGCTGTTCAGTTGAATGCATGTGCATTGTGTTTTTACCCTACAGAAAGATTCCACACAATTTCAAAATAATTAGTGTTAAAGTATGACATTGCATTTGTCTATGGATTTTGCTCTTTGGTCTTACATTCCTTAAGGTTATGCAGGTGGCCCAAAGTTGTGTGAAGTTGCATAGACAGTATTACTTCTGTATCAGAGGACACTGACTGGATGCCCTTACAACAGAACCTGGGAATCCACCCAGACTTACCAAAACACGGTTGAGGGAGTCCAGCAAAAGTGAGGTGTGCGAGTGTGTGAGTGTGAGTGCATGGGACAGAGTTACAAAGGCCACCATGTCTGTGGTCTTTGGCCGGGGCAGGACAGAGGGAAACTGGCAGCACAGCCTGCACGTGGTGGGCAGCATCCCGTGAATTTGGGAGAGGAGGCTGCATTGGAGGACCAGGGGGGAGAGTGAGGAGGGATATCTCGTGGGAGGTTTCCAGGGCGTGATAGGATAAGGGGGCATGCGGTGAGCATGCATATCGCGAGCATGCGTGCGGCCCCCCTTATCCTGCAACGTTAGAGAGTTGTGAAAGGGCCCGAGCCGAGCATCTACGGAGCTGTCACTTTGGTGGCCAGGGATCCACCACTGCTATCACCG
>NW_007083375.1:0-1043 GCF_000164805.1 Carlito syrichta
ACAACAAAAAACACACACATGACATTAAAAGAGGTTGGGGGACGCATGACTAGCTGTCCCGGGCCGCTTATTACCTGTGAGCTGTGGGTTGGACATGCCTGCCTCAGACTGAGGTGGGTCCGGTTAGACCAGGTCTGTGCACCCCAATCTGAAGCCTCCTGCAGGGGAGAAGACCAGAATTTGGAGGAGTCCACCCGCACTCATGGTGCCATCTGAGGACACGTGTCATGACCACACTCAGGTGAAGGTCATGACACGATGTCACCGTTGTGTTTCATGGGTGCCAGTCTTCAAGACTCCCTACCATCCTGCAGACTCAGTGGTGTCCTGCCTTGGACCCTCCTCACTTGGTATTCTAGCCTAGGAGTCCCCATCTCCTGCCTAGGAGAATCCAGAGATGGCAACCCAAGTCCTCAGCCATGAGGCTAGTCAGCTAGTGGTCTGACTGATGACCCACCTGGGCCCAGAGGGGAATGGGTGTCTGCCTTCCTGAGCAGAGCTCCCATGGAGGCTCCCAGTCCGACCCAGAGTGTACTGAGCTCAGAATTGTCATGACTGGCCTGGGATGTGGGTATGAGCCTCTGGGCCTCGACTGTCCTGAAAATCTATACTGCATCCCTTCCCTATGGGGGGGGGTTTGGAGTGGAGGGGACCTCTGTGGTCTCTGGTGTGCCCTTGAGAGCACCGGGCTCAGCCACTCCTGTCCAGGTTTTCCCTGCCACCCCTCATGAGTGTTGCACCCATCGCCAGGGCAGGGACCTGGTTGACATGTACCTTTGCCCTTCTGGCTGTGATGTGTCTGACCTGCCACTTCACCAGGCCCACAGATCCTCAGGGGAGGAACCAGTCTGGCTCCTCTCTGCATCTCAGGGTCCCCAGGAGGTCCTGGCACATAGGCCCCAGGGGATGCTTGTCAGCTTAACACCCTGATTGGTTGGCATTGCTGTCACCTCTGGTTCTGGTTCTAGACATTCCTCCCCTCCCTGAAGCCCATCTGGTCACCACCTGTTCTTTGTTGGCCTCTCTGTGAGGATATCAGGCTT
>NW_007083376.1:0-638 GCF_000164805.1 Carlito syrichta
GAAGGAACACAAATTAACAACCTAACAAGCCACCTAAAGAAGCTGGAAAAGCAAGACCACAAAAACCCTAATTTCAGAAGAAGAATCCAGATCACCAATATAAAAGCCCAAATTCAGGACATAGAAGACAAAAAGATAATACAAAAAATCAATGAAAAAAAAAGCTGGTTCTTCAAAAGGATAAACAAGATCGATGGTCCCCTAGTTAGACTGACCAAGAAAAAACGAGAAAAAAACCAAATAAGCATAATCAGAAACACAAAAGATGAAGTCACATCTGACCCTGAAGAAATACAAAAGATCATTAGAGACTACTACGTACACTTGTATGGAAACAAACTTGAAAACCAGAAGGAAATGGAAGACTTTCTGACATCACACAACCTACCTAGGTTGGAACAAGAAGAAATTGAGACCCTAAATAAACCAATAACAATCAAGGAAATCGACCACGTAATAAGAAAACTTCCTACAAAAAAAAAGCCCTGGTCCAGATGGCTTTCCAGCAGAATTTTACAAGACATTTAAGGAGGAGCTGATACCAATCCTACTGAAGGTATTCCAGGCGATTGAAAAAGATGGAACTCTCCCCAAATCATTTTACGAAGCCAACATCACGTTGATACCCAAGCCAGGTA
>NW_007083377.1:0-903 GCF_000164805.1 Carlito syrichta
ATATTTGTAGTGTTCCAAAATGTCAGAATTTTACCGAGGCTGGTGTGATCTTAAAAGCCACAAGCTACACGGTGTTCCCGAGGAGACAACGCTACTTCGCACTTCCCTTTTACCAGGTAGTAAGAGCGTCAGGCAGGCAGGCTCAAGCCACTCCTCCAGTCCAGCCAATATCACACACAGTAGATAGTAGTGCACTTAACCAATATATAAAAATCACAGATTAAACATTCCATGTCAAAGTAACGTGGGATGTCAACAGAAAATGGAAAGGAGAAAGGGTTAGCGAACCAGGTTAGGGAGAGCCAAGGTGAGGAGGAGTTTTCCCGTGCCGGCTTGGATGGCACATCCACATCTTGCAAGAATATGGGCAGAGTCTCTGGTGGAAGATGACAGGAGCTTTTCGTGGGGACAGCAAGATGGTGTCTGTTCAAGTGGCTGTTTCGAGCTGGTGAAGTCCTGTTCTTTTTATGGTCACAAAGCCTTCTGATGAGGTCTGACAGCGGAAGGGCATATGCCTGGTTCTGTTCTCACCCGGTTGCCTGTGGTGTCTATCGGGTGAGGCAAACAACCGGTCCCTGTTGGCATGAGGTCTTTTAGGAAATAAGATAAAGTCTTTTTCTGAGATGGAGTTACTTGTGTAAAGGGTGCCCCGTACACTCTCCGATATAAAGATCTTTTTCTACATTAAGTTTGAGCTGTAAAAATAAAATGCTATGTTCATTAAAAATTATTGAAATTTAAAATATAGGCACTTTATTTTCTGTCGACCTTCCTATATCTGTCATAATAACTGAAAAGAAAAATATGTGTTTTCTAGGAACTGCCAGTGTCTTCTTGTTTGATTTTGCTCGGCTTGACTTCCACTCTCCCTGCTCTGACATCCAAGCCTGGGCTCTTTTGTTT
>NW_007083378.1:0-764 GCF_000164805.1 Carlito syrichta
CAGGAAAAGCAAAGACAAACTGGAAGACAAAAAATAGATACAAAGATAAGAACAACAAATAGAAAATGATAAATACATTAGATATAATCCAACAATATCATTCATCAAATTAAATATCAATCATCTAAGTGTACCATTTAAAATAGTTATCAGAGTGAGTGAAAAAACAAGACCCACCTTTATGTTGTCTACAAGGAAAATGTTTTAAATATGAATACACATAGAGATTAAAAATAAATGAATGGAGAAAGTATACTATTCTAGCACTAACCAAAATAAAGTGGGAGTGAGTAGCTATATTAATTTCAGTCAAAGCAGACTTCATAGAAATGAAAGTTATCAGAAATGGAGACAAGTATTACATAATGATAAAAAGGTTACTAATGTAAGAAGACATAACAATCCTCAACATGCATGTGCCCAACTACAGAGCATCAAAATACTTAAGATTAAAACTGATTGAACTTTAAGGAGAAATTCACGTATCCAATATCATAGTTGGAGATTGTAACCTGCTTCAATCAGAAATGGACAGATCGAGGCAATAAAAATCAAGAACATTGTAAAACCCAATAGAACCATCAGTCAGTTGGATTTAATTGACTTTACCAAACAAAAGCAGAATATACATTTTTCTCAGTTTTTTATGGAAGAGTCTCTAAATAAAACACAATCTGGGACATAAAACACATCTTAATAATTTTAAAAGAGAAAGCATCACACAATATCTCCTTGTAGACAAAAATAAAATTGCACTAGAAATG
>NW_007083379.1:0-885 GCF_000164805.1 Carlito syrichta
AACTTGCTAGAGCGTCAAGCTCCATGTTGAGTGAGAGCTGTGAGTACAGACATTTTGCCTTGTTCCTGATCATAGGAGGAAAGCATTTATTCTTTCATTATTTGTCAAATGTCAGCTGATGGTTTTTTATTCATGGCCCTTGTCACCATGAGGAAATTACCATTTTCTTATTTTTGGGAGCGTGTTGGTCATAGATAGATGATGATTTTGTTAAATGCTTTTTGTTCTGCATAGATTCATACAATTGTGTGATTTTTCTTCTGTGGCTTGTGGACGTAGATTACATTGATTGATTTTTTAAAAAATTGAATCAGCCTATATCTCTGGAATAAACCTTACTTGGTCATGGTGTATAATTCTTTCCAGAGTTTGCTAATTTTTTTTTTTGAGTGGGAGTCTCACTCTGTCACCAAGACTGGAGTGCAGTGGCCACTCTCGGCCACCGCAGCCTCGACCTGTTGGACTCAGGCGATCCTTCCGCCTCAGCCTTCCGAGTAGCTGGAATTACAGGCATGCGCTGCCATGCCCGGCTAATTTTTTGATTTTATTGTAGAGATGAGGTCTCACTGCCCAGGCGGGTCTCGAACCCACAGGTTCAGGCAGTCCACTCTCCTCAGCCTCCCAAAGGCACGGGATTACAGGCTGAACCACCGAGCCTGGGGATTTTGCTGAATTATATTTGATACGATTTTGTTAAAGATGTCGGTGATCATATTCGTGAAGGACATTGACCTGTAGTCTTCTTTTTTGTACTCGCTTTGTGTAGTTTTGGTATCAGTATAACACCTACTCCCTAAAATGACTTGGGAATTTTTCTCTTCTATTTTCTGGAAGATTCTGTGTAGAATTGGTATCAATTTGTCCTTTTTGTTTTTGAGTTGGAGT
>NW_007083380.1:0-850 GCF_000164805.1 Carlito syrichta
GGCCAGGCATGGAATCTCCCACCTCTCATCCAGCACTTTGGCAGACTGAGGACGGAAGATTGCTGGAGCCCAGGAGTTGAAACATGACTGTGTAACACCAGGCAGCCTCATCTCTATCTCCAAAATGTCATCAATGAGCTGGGCATGGAGACATAGGCTTTTGGTTGCAGCCGCTTGGGAGGATTGCCTGAGCCCCGGAGGTCTACCCTGTGGTCAGGTATGATTGTACCACTCTAGTACCGTCTGGGCATCAGAGTGAGGCCCTGACTCAAAGAGAAACGCAACCCACAGATGCGGAAAATATATTTGCGCATGTACATCTGACGAGGGATGATCAGCTCGGAACTACAAGGAACTGCCACTTGCCGACAAGAAAAAAGCAAACAGCCTCATTTCACAGTGAGCAAAAGATAGGAACAGACCCTTCTCAACAGCAGACATACAAGCAGCCACCAAAGACATTTGAAAAAGCTCAGCCTCATTTGTCATCCGAAAATGCAAGTGAAAACTACCTTGAGGAGTCACCTATTTTCAGTCAGGATGGCTATCATCAATCATTCCCAAAACAACAGATGCTGGCGTGGAAATGACAAAAAGGGAACACTTCTACACTGCTCGTGGGAGTGTAAACTCGGACCAGCTCTGTGGATAACCATTTGGTGATTCCTAAACGATCTAAACATGGACCCTGCCATCCTCCTACTGGGAACATACCAGGAAGAACGAAACCCCTCTCTCCAAGAGATATTTGCACATGTATGTTTATCGCCACATTGTTCGCAGTAGCAAGAACATGGAGCCAACCATCCTGCCCATCTAAAGAGGACTGGATGAAAAATATGTGGTACGT
>NW_007083381.1:0-464 GCF_000164805.1 Carlito syrichta
AAACAACAGTTAAACATATATTGTCGGTGACCTGCACTGACCAAGGGGGGGTTAGGACCGCACCGGTGCATCAGAACGGAGAAGAAACCACACGGAGGCAGCTCTTCTGGGAACAGTCTGGCCAAGACTGAAGCCAATTTTATTCAAACTTTTTCCAACTTATATACCATTTTCTATAATCTCCAGCAGTGTGACAATTACTTGCTGGGGGCGTACAAGTTCATTGATGTGTAACGCCCTTTACAAATCATGTACCATCACAAAACTTTCAAGTTCCCGTGAACAATTACAATTCCATGATGTATGAATCACAGGTGCACAATTTCAATACAGATTGTTCAAAATGTTTTCCACAACGTTCAATAAATCATTCATATTATACTGTAAGTTCTAAACCCTGATTAAAAAACTTTCCAAGTTAACTCTAAGTTCAATCCAATTTTACTAACTTTTAATATTTTTGA
>NW_007083382.1:0-770 GCF_000164805.1 Carlito syrichta
CGGGATATCACAAAGGCCTCCGGTTCTTTCAGAATTCTTTCTCCTGTCTGTGAGACTAATCTTTCTACCAGGAAGTTCCACAGTGCCCCCAACTTTTGAACCTCTCTCTCCCCATGGCTCACCTTTTCCCTCGTGAGTTAGTCCCTTCCGATATTCAATCGGTTAATGTTCATTAGAACAGCCACCATGAAAACCCCATTTTCCAGTACTGTGAGTTTATTTTTCAATCCTACCCTCCAGAATCCACAGATAAATCACTTTTCTCATGAAGGCTTTCTTGATGACTACAGCCCATACCAAGTGCTTCGAATTCCTTTACTGTCACAGATACAAAGTCATCACAAAAGCTGTTCTACAACATTTTCTAATGTGTTTTCTGGCTGAATGTTTGTTTCTTCGACAAGCGGACAGACTCAGAGTAAGAGCAGCATTTTCTGTGCCTCCCATGATCCTCACCCTGAAGACCGTGTGAAAGACCAGGCAGAGAAACATTTAATCCTTTTAAAATGTAAATGTCTAAAGGAGAAGGAACCGACTCAAGCTTCAGGAAGTAGCTGTGAGGACAGGGTGGCAGAAAATGACAGAAAATCTGAATATGGAACCGATGCAGCAGCTCGGTTTCTTGCCTTGAAGTGACAACAACCAGAGAGGGAGTCGGGTGCGGACGGAGGGGCTGGGCGCTCAGAACAGACACTGGCACTAGTGGAGGAGGGTGATCTGAGCATTGGGGTGTTGTGGAACACAGGGCCAGAGGAACCAACCGGCTTTTA
>NW_007083383.1:0-755 GCF_000164805.1 Carlito syrichta
AACACAAGACCAGTCTGGGCGGGTCCCCCCAAGAGTTGTGCCGAGGTCTGTGATGGGGCTAGGTACCTCTAGATGGGACATGGTTTGGGACAGTCATACTCGTCAAAGACTAGGAACCATCAGCGTCACTTTAATATCAAATATTACATATTATTTTGCTTTTCATATCATTATTGTTTAACAGGAGGCATAAAAATTGGCTTCTATAGATGGGCTCGGTGGCTCAGCCTGTAATCCCGCACCTTGGGAGACTGAGGTGAGTGGATCGCCTGAGCCCTCGGATTAAAGACCTGCCTGGGCAAATGGTGAGACCTCATCTCTATAATAAATCAAAAAAAATTAGCTGAGCGTGGTAGCATGCGCCTGTAGTTCCGGCTACTCGGAAGTCTGAGGCGGAAGGATCGCCAGAGCCCAGCGGGCGAGGCTGCGGTGGCCTGGAGCGGCCACCGCACTCCAGTCTGGGCGACAGAGTGAGACTCCAACTCAAAAATAAATAAATAAATAAATAAAATAAATAAATAAATAAATAAAAATAAAAATATTGGCTTCTGTTTCCAAACAAGGGCATGCTGGATCCAGATATGAATAGGACAAAGTGGGCCTCCAAGAAGCACACAGCCGAGCAGACTGAGAGGTAGCCAGGGGACGTTTTATGCCGAGTACGTGGTGACTTGGGTGGGGGCAGGGAGAGGAGGGAGGTGGGTGGGGAAACAGGATCAAACTCTGGGATGCTGGAGGAAGAACAGGAAACACCA
>NW_007083385.1:0-1398 GCF_000164805.1 Carlito syrichta
CAAAATCTTTTTATTATAAAGTCTTTGGTTATTTGGGCTCTTTTTTGCTTTAATGTAAATTTCAGAATTGTTTTTTCTAATTCTGTAAAAAGTGGAACTCGTGGGTTGATAGAAATTGCATTGAACCTTCAGATTGCTTTAGGCAGTACAAACATTTCAGTGATGTCGATTCCTTCGATTCATGAAGTTGGGAGGTCTTCAATTTGTCTGTATCTCTTTCATTTTTTTCAACAATATTTTGTATTTCTCTTTGTAGACATGCATCATCTCCTTATATAAAATTATTTCAAGTTGTGTGTGTGTGTCTTTGTGGTAAAAGGGAGTGTGTTCTTTTTTGGATTCAGTTGGAGTATCACTCAGTCGCCCAGACTGGAGTGCAGAGGCACGCTCCCCGCCACCGCAACCTCGACCTGCTGGGCTCTGGCGAGCCTTCGGCCTCAGCCTTCCAAGTAGCTGGAACTACGAGCACGCACTACCACGCCCGGCTAAGTGTTTGATTTATTGTAGAGATGAGATCTCCGCAAGTTGCCCAGGCAGGTCTCGAACCCGCGGGCTCGGGTAATCCACTCACCTACACCTCCCAAAGCGTGGGATTACAGGGCTGAACCACCGAGCCCAGCTGGGATTGTGTTCTCGATTTGGATCCGAGCTCGAACGCTGTTGGCATATAGACATGCTATTAATTTTTGAACATCGATTTTGTATCCTGGGAGTCCACCGAGGTCTCATATTAAGTCTAGGAGTAATTTAGGGATGTCCTTACAGTTCTCTAAATATAGAAACAACCGTATCTCTGTGAAGAGACATAATTTGACTTTCTTTTTTTTTTTTTTACCTGGATACATCTTATCTATCTCTATTGCCTGATTACTCTGACCAGGACTTCCAGAACAATGCTAAATAGAAGGGGTGAGAGTGTACCTCCGTGTCTAATTCTAGTTTTAGAAGATACGCTTTCCTAGTAGATACACAGGTTAATACAACAGAACAGAGAGCCCAGAAATAAAGCTGCTCACCTACAACCAATACCCATCGATCTTGGTAAAGTGGACAGAAATAATCACCGATGAAAGGACACTCTCTATTATGCATAGTTCTGGGAGAATCGGCTGAGCATACGCAGAAGGAAGAAGCCAAGCACTCATCTGTCACCACCTGCAAGAAGGAGCTGTAGGTGCGTTTAAGATGGAAATGTAATACCTCAAACAACACACATGTAGAAGAAAACCCATGAGACACACTGCAAGATATTGGCCTAAGCAACACATTTATTTCTGAGTCTGCAAAAGCAAACGTAACGAACAAAAACGGACGAGTAGAACTTCATTAAGCTAAAATGCGTATGCATAGCAAAAACAAACATTCAACGGAGTACACAGACAATCCACCAAACGGGAG
>NW_007083386.1:0-937 GCF_000164805.1 Carlito syrichta
AACTCAACAAAGGAAAATACCGCACTAGCAGTATAATAGTAGCCACATACAACCTTCTTTATTGAGGTCGAAGGGATTTGAGAAAAATTCACACTGATTCATGATACAAACACTAAAATGTAACTCCGAATAGAAGAAAACCTCCTTCACCTGATAAAGGCCACATAGGAAAACACAAAACTGACATGATTACTCCATGGTGAAACTCTCAGCTTTTCCCTGAAGATCAAGAAGTATACGTGGATATAGTCTTCCACCACTTCCCTTCAAGATAGGGTCAAGAATGCTGAACAGAGCAATTAAACAAAAAACAATTTTTCAAGGTATCCTCACGGGAGACGAAGAAGTAAAGTTAACTCAGTTCTCATAGACACGACGCGACGTACAGACAGCTCCAACAAGTTCACCAGACACACACACACATACACACACACTCACACACACACACTCACCCTTTCAGAACTCAAAATTCAGCATTGTTGCGGGACACAAATTCAACATACAAACACCTGGTGTCTCTCTACACTTTCAAAGTCCACCTGAAGAAACCACTAAGGAAACAATTCAATTACCGTAGCAGCCAAAACCACAAAATAGTACAAAAACAAAGTTAAGCGGACAATAGAACAGTACACTAAACAGTACACACTCATGCTGATAGACATTGCAGAGGACATAAGCCAATGGAAAGGAAATGCTCGGTTCAATAAATAAAAACCATGACGTGGGAAGATGCCACTACTACACAACGCATTAAAACCACAAAGAAATCTCGACCAAAACCCAAATGTCTAGTCTTTCAGAAGAATTGCATGAGACCGGCAATAGCCCAAACTCTCTTCAAAATGGGCAAAGTGTAGGGTTTCACACTTTCTGCTTTCACCAAAGTCCAGTAAACCAAACACAGAGGCAATGGTATAAAACCCTAACGATTGAG
>NW_007083387.1:0-827 GCF_000164805.1 Carlito syrichta
ATTCTTATCTCGAGTTTTCTCTCAGGCAGTGCTTTTCTTCTAATTAGAACTTGAGAACATCCCCCTGTCAGTGATGCCTTGGGCTACAGAGCAGTGGCCATTCTTGGTGACCTGACAGGCACCTCCAGGAGAGGTGCAGACCCATCCATGGGTTCATTTGCAGGGGATGCACTAAATCACTCCCATCCTGGCCATGGAGAGGCTCCCAGCTTTTACCTTTAGAAGGATTCTACATTTCCAAATGGCCCCATTGGCCAGGACTATAGATGACAACATCTTGGCAAACAGTTGTGCATAGTGCCCCGTGGCATCACTGGCCAGTTGGCAGCTCCTGACTCCAGGAATCTGCCTGTGTGTCTGCCTGCTGGTGACCTCCCAACATGGCGGGACAGAAGGACCTGACTGTCTAAAGAGGAGCCCTAGGTTGAAATTATGTCCTTTCTCAGTGTGGCTTTAGAGGCAGGAAGAGTTTGCACTGATGGACACAACCAAGCATTTCAGAGACTGTGAGTTACCTGGGGTACCAGCTGCCGGGGCCTGTCATATCACAAGGTGTCACAGGTGGAGGTCTACAGGAGGACTCAATCACGTGGCATTTGGATATCCCATTTCTCATATTTGAGGTAAGTCTTTCCTGCAAAGCTGTCGAATGCTGACATGTGACTCTTGCTCCCTGGAACCAGGGTTCTCACATGCTCCTGTGATCCATGCCTCTCAAGCGACCAACAACCACTCTGGGACTGGGGCTCATCATGTAGATCTGGACGTTTCCCAAATGCCCATGCATGGGTTGATGTGGCTTGGAATGCCTCTCTTCACTCCTGAGA
>NW_007083388.1:0-886 GCF_000164805.1 Carlito syrichta
CTGGACTGAGAGCCATCACACGACTGAAAAGTAGTTACAGGTGATTTCGGCCTCATCCAAGTCAGTGAATGTTTCTCATCTGTCTCTACTTTCCGCTGCAGTGGTGGGTAGAAGTCACCATACAGGAGCAGTAATTTTTCTTTTCTCACAAATAATTCTATAATCTTGGCAAAAGGGAAAAGGAGCAGAAAAATCTGTGTGCAGATAAGAGCTCTTAGAATACAAAAGTGAGTTATGATAGCTAAGGTGTGAAAATTTTACAGGAAAAGAAAAACTGGAGGAGAAAGTATGTGTTAGGGAAATACTGATGGGAAAAGAATTAGGAGAAATCACGGTATGTGAAATTGGCCGACATACAAATACCTTTCCACTGTGGACCAGTTTGAATTGGGTCTACACATTAGAATGTAAACCCACTTATTAGACAAATTAAGAAAATATCTCTAAACTGTATTAGTCTTAAAATTAACATATGTTGGGAGGTGGTATTATTTAAAGAAAATCTGGGCCAGGCGTGGTGGCTCATGCCTCTAATCCCAGCCCTTTGGGAGGCCCAGATGGGAGGATTGCTAGAGCCCAGGAGTTCGAGACCAGCCTGGACAACATAGCGATATCTTGTCTCTACAAAACATCAAAAAGATTAAAACCAGATGTGGGAGTGCACACCTGTAGTTCCAGCTACTCAGGACGCTGAGGCAGAAGGACAGCCTTAACCTGGAGGTTACAAGTGAGCCATGATCATGCTATTGCACTCCAACCTGGGTGACAGAGTGAGACCTTTACAAGAAAGGAGGGAAGGGGAGGTGAGGGAGGAAAGGATGGCAGGAAGAAAGAAAAAGAAAATCGGAGCTAAAAGAATGTGTCCCTTACTGTGCAGTTGCAGAAA
>NW_007083389.1:0-378 GCF_000164805.1 Carlito syrichta
TCCCTCGCCTTGGAAAGTCCCCGAAGTGACGTTGCAACCCAACAATTAGAAAAAGAGTTTAATTATAGAGACGGGCTCTGGGCGCTGGAACGAACGCGGCGGGTCGGTAAACAACTCGGGGTCGGCAGGGAGGGAGGGCCCGCCGGGGTTGGAAGAGAGGAGGAAATTCGAGGAATCGGCTTTCTCTTCGGAAAAAAAAACCACGACAACCACTTTTTAGCCAGTCCGGAGCGCCGAGGCCGCGTGGCGGTGCCGCTGGCGAGTCCGGCAGTCTGGGGGCGGGGTGGGCAGAAGCGCCCCCGGAGCAGGGGGATAGTGGGCACTCCCAGGACGGGCCAGGCCCGGGAGGTGGCCCCGCCCACTGCCCCCCCCCGTCTC
>NW_007083390.1:0-650 GCF_000164805.1 Carlito syrichta
AAAATATATGAAGCAATGATGTTTAGCCATTCAGATGCAGTACAGGTTAGTGATCCCTAAGAGAAAGGAAACAAATGAGGGAGTGACCAGGCCACAGCATGGGGTTTGGAGCCAAACAGAGGCCAGTAGCCTTGATGAGCTGAGGAGACAGTGTTTGGAGTTCAGGGAAGCTAATGTGACTCAAATTTGAAAAGTAGAGTAACATAGTGGGAAACTAGACTGCAAGAAAGCTCAAAGAGGGGTCCCCTCGAGTTTCTGTGCAGGCATGGGAGGAAAGCACCAAGGATGAAAGAAGAACCACTGGTAAAAACAGGTAGAATAATCTTCAGAGCTCACATATCCCTGGAAAGAGTTTTTCCTCATATCATTAAAGAAAAAACCTGTCCGCATAGAATTGGATTCCCAGCAAAAATATATTTCAAAATTGAAAGATAAGAAAATCATTTTTCTGCCCAGACAGGAGTGCAGTGGCCGCTCCTGGCCACTGCAGCCTTGACCTGCTGGGGCTCCGGCGATTCTTCCGCCTCAGCCTTCCAAGTAGCTGGAATTACAGGTGTGCACTGCCACGCCTGGCTAATTTTTTGATTTACTGTAGAGATGAGGTCTCACCAAGTTTCCCAGGTGGGTCTCGAACCCGCGGGCTCAGGCAA
>NW_007083391.1:0-884 GCF_000164805.1 Carlito syrichta
CCCCTGAAACTGGAACTAGACAAGGATGCCCACTCTCTCCCCTCCTGTTCAACATAGTATTGGAAGTCCTGGCTCGAGCAATCAGAGAAGAGGAGGCAATCAGAGGTATTCAAATAGGAAAAGAGGAAGTCAAGTTATCTCTCTATGCAGATGATATGATGGTGTACCTTGAAAACCCAAGAGAATCTGTCAAAGGCCTCCTTACATTGATAAAGGCCTTTGGCAAAGTCTCAGGATACAAAATAAATGTACAAAAGACAATCGCATTTCTCTACACCAATAATAAACAAACAGAAACCCAAATAAAAAACACAATTCCATTCACAATAGCCACAAAAAAAATGAAATACCTTGGCATCTTCCTAACCAGAGACGTGAAAGACCTTTACAATGAAAATTACAAAACACTGCTCAAAGAAATCAAAGCCGACATGAACAAGTGGAAAAATATCCCATGCTCATGGATCGGAAGAATCAACATTGTGAAGATGTCCATCTTACCTAAGGCAATCTACAAATTCAATGCAATACCCATTAAATTACCAACAACATTCTTCTCAGACCTAGAAAAAACAACACAGGAATTCATATGGAAACACAAACGTCCAAGAATAGCCAGAACAATCCTCAGCAAAAAAAACAAAGCAGGTGGTATCACAATACCAGACTTCAAACTTTACTATAAAGCTACAATCATCAAAACAGCTTGGTATTGGTACAGGAACAGGCATATAGATCAATGGAACAGAATTGAGATTCCAGAAGCAAAACCTCAATTCCTCAACCAACTCATCTTCGACAAACCCCCACCACCTACCAAATGGGGGAGAGGAGAATCTATTCAGTAAATGGTGCTGGGAAAATTGGCTGACCACATGCAGAAG
>NW_007083392.1:0-626 GCF_000164805.1 Carlito syrichta
GAAAAAAATGCTTCTGCACTGCATGTGGACTGAAAAGTACAGCAACATCTTTGGAAATCAGTGTGGCGGTTTCTAAAGGGAAAAGAAATTGACCTACCATGTGACCCTGTAATTCCCCTGTAGGGAATAAACCTGGAGGAACTCAGATCTTTTACAAAACGATATCTGCATAAGCATGCTTATTGCAGCTCTAATCACATTTGAAAAAAACCTGACACCAACCATGTCGCACTTCAAAGCTGGAATGGATAAAATGAATGTGGAACATACACAAAATGGAATGTTACGCATCCCTGACAAGTGACAGGTATAAGGATGTTGCAGAAAGCTTGATGGATATGAAATTCGGTCATTCTCCGTGAATTATCACGGAAACAAAGAATAGAGTTCCAAATGTTCTCCCTCATGAGCTGCACTTGATCGATTAGAGTGCTAGAAGAAAGTGATTGGCTGTAGTAGAAAACTGTTTTGGGGTAGGGGTGGGATTGGCTGTGGAGTTATATTGTTAAGGGAGGGAGGGGCAGACCTCACCATCCAGGGACCATGCCTAATCAATGTTTGAATATCTAACTCTGAATTGTACCCCATATTGTGCAACAATTAAATAAAATAAATACGACAATAAA
>NW_007083393.1:0-925 GCF_000164805.1 Carlito syrichta
AAAATAATGGAGGAAGGGGGAGTCAATAGGAAGTTAGAGAGAGAGAAGAGTGAGAGGGAAAACAGACATACATACCAACTATCAGGTGAGAAAGAAACACAAGGCCAGAGAGAGGTGGAAGAAGACACGTAAGAAAGATTCCCTAAAGAATACTGATAGCTACACAGAGACAGACCAATATAAACATGAAACAGTGTAAGTCAGAAGGCAAACAATGAACGTGATCAAAATAAACAGTCAAGATGATAAAATCATAAGTCACAATAAGAGATCAGACTAAAATCACTTTAGCTCTGATCTCCGGCCTCTCCCCTTGTTTTTCCATTGCAGGCAGCTAGGTTTACTCACAGGTTGGGCTTGGCTGCCTGGGAGTTGCTTTTATCTGATTCAGCTTAGGGGTGGGGCTTTGTCTGCTGTTTAGCAACATTACCTTAGGAACCAAGGTGGAGTTTGTTGATAGGTGGGCAGGGCAATGGAAATCTCTGCCTGGAGAAAGACAGAGGCAGATTCTCTTTCGTAGATCCCTTTCTCTCCACTTATCTGGGTCCCCAAGCTTGAGGTCATGGGCTGAGTGCCTCAGCCAGGGTGGGCCCTGAGCTCCAGAGCTCCGAAGATCCAATGGCAGGCGGTGAGTGGCGTAAGTGGCCCTGGGCCCCCCACAGAGTACTTCAACCAGGAATGGGACCAGTGTCTCTGAGGGGCGGGTGTCCAGAGCCTCCCTGAGTGACCAGCGGCTTGGTGACGATGAGAGACAATGTAGCCAGGGAGCTAGCTGAGACCTGAGACTCCCACACATGCGGTGGAACAGTAGCAGCAGGGGGCCGCAGTATCCGGCCCTGCATGGGACCGAGGGTCCCCAGGCCTCGGACCAGTGCTTGCTGGTGGTGGGCTTGAATCGCCAGCAGGTGGTGTTATCCCTCACTCC
>NW_007083394.1:0-903 GCF_000164805.1 Carlito syrichta
TTTTGTTATTTTTCAAGATTATTTCTGCTAGTCTAGACGTGTGTCTTTTACACATTTTAGGTCTCCCACGGTTTGTGTTTACGTCACGTTCCGCTCGCGCAATTCTCGTGCCTCTGGCAAAGATTCACCTATTTCTACAGATGCCCTTGCGACATCCACCGCTCGGTGTCTGCCCCGACTGAACCTGACGAGCAGACGCTCTCTCCCCCCGTTTGTAGTCACTGGGCTGGGCCCTTGATCGGAGAGACCGTGAGAACAGGCAAGGCGTAGATGGCGGGGCAAGTTGAGGTCGGGTGTCGGAACGCTACCGCCCGCGGGACCCGTCCGGCTCCCGTCCTGTTTCTGCAAATAAGAGTTTAATAGGCACGGTTACTCTCATCCACGCGTGCGTTACCCGTGGCTGCTCTCGCACCACGAGGACAGAGCTGTACATTTCCGACAGCGACTCTGTGGCTTCGGCGGTCTACGCTATGTACCGTTTGTCCCCGAGCGGAAAAATTTTGCTGACCGCCGACGTACAGGTAGGGTTGGCAAAATGTGAGGGACATTACGTATTGTTTTAAGTGACGCGTTCTAAGACGGTGTTTTCTCCAAATGGCCGCTGGCTCCCGTTTCGTCTTTCTTTCCATTAAGAGATGAACTGCGTCTGTATCCACCCGTTGACTTCATGCGATTTGAAATGATTGTTTCCCTCCATCTCGAAGACAGTTGCGGGCGGGGGCGATTGTAGAATGACAAAAGCTCTAGAGGTTTTTGACGGAACACGTTTTTTTCCAGGCGGCTGATACGTTTGAACAGATTTTGCGCTCACTGCCGCCAGATCTCAAGACGGTGTGCCGGTCATCCGTTTCTCTTCTTTCCCCATCGGGTTCTTCTTCTAGAATTACTTTGTTGGATGCCCTT
>NW_007083395.1:0-1146 GCF_000164805.1 Carlito syrichta
GCACATGCAATAATGGATACAAAACTAAAAATTTATGTTCTTTGAGTTGAATTGGCAGGCTGGAAGTATCTCTGTGGATGCATAGATGTTGTAAGGGACCATGTTGCACAAAGCCAAGGGTCCGTGCTGCATCAAGCCATAGAGATATAATCCCAATAAGCAACGGTCCACTCAGATAATATGTGAACTCATGCTGTTTACCAGAAAGCTGGGCCAGGGTCAGCAAGAGAATGGTATCAATACAGATTGTCTATGATGAGCTCCAAGCTGTGAGGCTCAGGAGTCAGTGTGTGGGTAGATTTTCCAAAGTGGAAGGGCTTTGGCTGGCCCTGGAAGCAAAGCTGAGTCCCCCTTGGTAACCAGCATCCATCTCAGGACTCAAGATGGGCTCTCAGAGATAATTCCCTACAAAGCTGTGATGTGACGGGCTGCACTAGAGACTTCAAATTTGGACACATGGTGCCAGTAAGGTTGTACAGTGCTAGTAACATGCCAGAGGAGGGTCAGAGTATCCATTCAGAAACCAAGAACATACACGTGTGACTTCCCATGATGCCTGAGCTGCTGAAATCCAGGGCACTTTGAACCTACATGAAGAAACTTTTATTCTCACATTAACATAAAAGAACTAGCAAACATGCTTATGTAACATATAAGAGAACTAGCATGTTAATATTGTCTAAGATGGGGGAAGTTTGTATTTATTTCTCTAGCACAGGACAAGATTTAGCTGATAGTCAGTTATATAGGAGGTGATGCTCAGGGGAATCCATTGCACCCCAAAGTAATCCTGTTTCTTCCTCCCTGTTTTCCAGCATGGACTACTGCAACCTTGTTGCAAATAGATTGAAGAAGCTCTGCACATGGCTGAATAGATGTGGGGCCACCACCCTGATTGTGTCCATTGTGCTGCTGTTGCTGCTTTTCTCTTGGAAAGCTGAAACAATAAAATTTGGTTGTCAAGGGAGTCCCCATTCAGGGAGGATTCAACAGATAAAAGTGAATCTCTTCCAGTGTATTTCTTTGCTTACATACTTGTATTGTTTCTAAACAATTGAGGTAGCATGAGCCTAGTGGAATTTAGGAATTCAGAAAATTATCTTTAGTAAAAGTTTTAAGTGGAAGATGTAATTTTATTTTGTGTGC
>NW_007083396.1:0-513 GCF_000164805.1 Carlito syrichta
CACAAAGCAAATATTAAGACATGCAAAGGATTGTAATCATACATAGGTGACTAGTACAAGTTACTCATAAATTTATCATAAAAATAAAGATTAGAAATTCGTTTTGATTATTTTATCTTGAACCCCTGTTCACTTATTCAAACAATTTTTTTCTCTGTGAAACTAAGTAGAACTGAGGAGGAATCAAAGAAATCCTCATATATTAAACTCTTAAATAGAATCTTTGAATTCAAAGTAAGGGTCAATAGAAGAGGCACAGGTTGTGAGGCTTTTCCCAGCAAACAAAACCACTGAGGCAGTCCTGCAAATCAAGGAGGATGGCAAATGCATTTTTTTTGAGTTGGAGACTCAAAATTATATAATTATATATTGATATAATTATAATTAATTATTAAAAAAAAAAATACAGCTGGACTCGGTGGCTCAGCCTGTAATCCCGCGCCTTTGGGATGCTGAGGTGAGTGGATTGCCTGAGCCCGCGGGTTCGAGACCCGCCTGGGCAGCGAGACCTCA
>NW_007083397.1:0-389 GCF_000164805.1 Carlito syrichta
CTATTTTGGAGTTGGAGTCTCACTCTGTCGCCCAGACTGGAGTGCAGTGGCTGCTCCCGGCCACTGCAGCCTCGACCTGCTGGGCTCCGGCGATCCTTCCGCCTCAGCCTTCCAAGTAGCTGGAACTACAGGCATGCGCTACTACACCCGGCTGATTTTTTGATTTATTGTAGAGATGAGATCTCGCTGCCCAGGCGGGTCTCAAACCCACGGACTCAGGCAGTCCTCTCACCTTGGCCTCCCATAGTGCTGAGATTGTAGGTGTGAGTCACTGTCCAGCCTCCTTCTGCTTTTTATATGGAATAATATTTATTTATTTATTTATTTATTTTTGAGTTGGAGTCTCACTCTGTCGCCTAGACTGGAGTGCAGTGGCTGCTCCCGGCCAC
>NW_007083398.1:0-577 GCF_000164805.1 Carlito syrichta
CGGGAAAAGCAGGAGCTTAGGGCCTTTGTTGTCTTTGTTTGGTTCCATATAGTGTTTAGCGCCATCTCGGGAGACACCCTTCTGACTGTTTCCTGCCTCTTTCAAGGTCCATGGAGAGGAAACAAACCAAACACAATAGAAAGACAGGCATGATCCCTCACCTTGAGGGACAAATCTGGGAGCTAAGAAAGAGCAGTAGTGAGACTCATGGATGCTTTTCTTCTAGAAGGTTGAGTTGGCCTGTGAAGTTGGAATATATACCCCTCCTCTATGTCTCATTAGAGCAAGGCCCTATTGCCAGTTGTGCCTCCTGTTTTCCTCCTCTGGGAATTTTTGAACATAATGTCATTTCCTCTTCAGTGTATGTGGGTAATTTGAATGATTAACCTAATCTGCAGGAAGGCTGTACATGGAATAAAGTTAAGCACATTTGTACTGAGCAACCAGATCTGTCAGTCCACTTAAAGGTGACTTGGTGGATTCATACCCTTAACAGAAGCTGAAGGCTCAGGAATAATCATTGTCTTTTATTACTATTTCAAATGAATGTTTATTTTTTGCATTTGGCAGGGGCCTC
>NW_007083399.1:0-812 GCF_000164805.1 Carlito syrichta
TGATCCCAGCATTTTGTGATGCAGTGGCAGGAGGATATGTTGAGCTTGGAAGTTTGTCGGGAAACTTCATCGTTATGAAAAATACAAAAAACCCTGGAGTATGGTGGTGTGTGTCTTGAGTCCCAGCAACTCAGAAGGCTGAAGTGAGAGGACCGCTTGAGCCCGATTGTTTAAGTCTGCGATGCACTCTAACCCGGGCAATATAGCAAGACTCTGTATCTACAAAACAAAACACAAAAAACCCAAAGTAGGTTAAGCTAATTCATCATTTTTTATACTTGAAATTTATTTATTCTATGTCTGCATATTTAAAGCTTATTCCTGCTGACACACACCTTCTTGATGCTTCACCCCTCTCCTTCCATAATAAAAGGCGCTGGGCAGCCCCCTTCAGGGAGCCAGCTCTCAAATCTTCCTCCTGTGTTTTCTCCTTTGAACAAATTCCCAGTAAAACCTTGTCTGAGGATCTGTTTGGTCTCATGTCAATGTATAATACATGAGAGTCGAAGAATGTGTGGTCACCAACACTTTTCTTTTTGAGTTGGAGTCTCACTCTGTCACCCAGACTGGAGTGCAGTGGCCGCTCCCGGCCACCGCAGCCTCTAACTGCTGGGGCTCTGGCAACCCTTCCGCCTCAGCCTTCCAAGTAGTTGGAGTTACAGGCATGCACTACCACACCTGGCTGATTTTTGGATGTATCGTAGAGATGAGGGCTTCTGCCTAGGCGGGTCTCGAACCCGCAGGCTCAGGCGCTCACAAACTTATTATTATAATGAAGCAAGTGTCGCGATCGGGCACTTTTCTTCAATGAA
>NW_007083400.1:0-765 GCF_000164805.1 Carlito syrichta
CATATGCTACCACACCTGGCTGATTTTTTTATTTATTGTAGAGATGAGGTCTCGCCACGTTGCCCAGGTTGGTCTTGAACCTCCTAAAGTGCTGGGATTGCAGGTTGAGCCACCGAGCCCGGCTGATGGTGGTAACTTTTAAAGGATAATGTAAGTGAAGGAATTTTCTTTGTCTTGCCCCTTTATGAATGGTATAAAAGCTTTGTGTTAACTAACAATAAATGTCATCTGTCCTGCAAGCATTCGTCCTGCAAGTAGGTGTCCAAGTATATTATTTTCCTTGTAAGTTCTTTCTTTTGCCTGCTCTATCTCTCCTTCAGGAAACCTCACACCCGGTGGGAGCAGGACTTCAGCACTTTATTCTTCATTCCTTCGCTTTCCTCTGTGCAGAAATGTTCTCACTTTCAGAAGAACATTTACTAGTGTTTAGTCTCACAACTTGAGAGTCACTCTTCTCCAGAACACCTGCCCTAATAGAGCTCCATTCTGTTACTCTCAGTGTATTCTGTGGGTTTTATTGAGATATTTTTCACATTTTGAAATCATATACATACATATATACTATCCAAACATAACTATGTGCACACATGCATTCATATGCACACAATTAGAAAATGTGATCAGTGTCTGTTTCTTTGTATATGGACAGTCTTTCCCACTAGATTGTGAATTTTTTGAGTATGGGGACCGTGTTTGATTTGTTCAATGGTGTACTTTCATGGTCTACAACAGCACATATAGTTGGTGCTCAATAGATGCTAGTTG
>NW_007083401.1:0-775 GCF_000164805.1 Carlito syrichta
TCATAAGTGGGAATAGCAGCATATCAAAGAGGTTAAAGGAAGCATCCTAGGCCTTTTTCTTATCTCTACACACAAAGACACAGAATTCAAGGTGCCATCCTACATGCAGAGAATGTAGCCTCACCAGAAACTAAATCTGCTGATGCCTAGATCAGGAACTTCCACCCTTTCATAACTGAGAAATAAATTTTTTTATAGGTTACCCAGTCTTGGATATTTTTCAATGGCAACTGGAAAGTCTAAGGCAGAAATTAGTGAAAAGGAGCAGTGTGCTGCTATAACAGATATCTAAAAATGTAAAAGCTTCTTTGGAACTGGGTAATGGGTAGAAGCTGAACAAGTCTGGAAGTGGATGCTAGAAAGAGACTATATTGCCATGATTTTTTTTATTACAACATTTAATTGTAAGGATTGAGCAGTGGATACTAGGCAAACCAATCAACCCTGACAGCTTTGAAGTGTCTAGATGCTAAATTTGGATAAAGGTAACACACACTAATCTGACTTTTTGGGGTTTTTTGAGTTTGAGTCTCTGTCACCCAAGCTGGAGTGCAGTGGCAGGCTGACAGCCACCGCAGTCTCATCCTGCTGAGCTGAGGCTTCTAAGAAAGTCCAGTGTTTCAATTATAGGAATGTAAGTTGTATAATTCATAAACAATATGAAATCAATAATATGTAAGACCTATATCATCAACATGATACAAGCTTTAAATTCTCTCTGTAGATCTGATATTTTTTACAAGATCAGAAGAACAAATAATAGTAATAAATTTTA
>NW_007083402.1:0-1361 GCF_000164805.1 Carlito syrichta
ACAGGTAAGCAAGATTCCCCAAAGAATACTGATAGCTACACAGAGACAGGCCAAAAAAATCAAGAAACAGTATAAGTCAGAAAGTAAACACCAAACGTCATCTAGACCAACAGTTTCAATGATAAAATCATGTCAAAATAAGCGATCAGACTAGAGTCACTTCTGTGATCTCCGATTCCAGCCTCTCCCTTTTGTTTTTCGTTGCATCATAGGGGTGGGGCTTTGTCTCCTGTTTCCCCCTGTTGCCTTAGGAACTGAGGTAAAGTTTGTTGATAGGTGGGCGGAGCAATGGAAGTCTCTGCCTGGAGAATAGCAAGGTAGTTTACCCAGATCTGTTTTTCTCCACAGATCTTGTCTGGGTCCCCCGGCTTGGGGTCTCGCACTGAGTGCCTCAGCCTGGGTGGGCCCGGAGTTCCAGAGCTCCAAAGCTCCAAAGGTTAGGCAGTGGGTGGCGAGAGTGGCTCTGGGCCCCCCACAGGGTACTTCAGCCAAGAATGGGACTGGTGTCTCTGAGGGGCGGGTGCCCAGAGCCTCCCTGTGTGACCGGTGGTGCCGGGTGCCGGGCTGGAGACAATGCAGCCGGGGAGAGAGCCGGAGGGAGCAGGAACCCAAAGCTTCCTCGCGTTGCAATATCTGGCCTTAGGAAATGAGGTAAAGTTTGTTGCTAGGTGGGCGGGGCAATGGAAGTCTCTGCCTGGAGAATGGCGAGGCAGTTTAAGCAGATCTGTTTTTCTCTGCTTGTCTGGGTCCTCTGGCTTGGGGTCTCATGCTGAGTGCCTCAGCCAGGGTGGACCCGGAGTTCCAGAGCTCCAAAGTTCCAAAGGGCAGGCTGTAAGCGGTGAGAGTGGTACTGGGACCCTACAGAGTACTTCAGCCAGTAATGGAACCGGTGTCTCTGAGGGGCGGGTGCTCAGAGCCTCCCTGTGTGACCAGTGGTGCTGGGTGCCAGGCTGGAGACAATGCAGCTGGGGAGAGAGCCGGAGGGAGCAGGGACCCAAAACTTCCCTGCATGCTGCAATACCTGACCTTAGGAAATGAGGTAAAGTTTGTTGATAGGTGGGCAGGGCAATGGAAGTCTCTGCCTGGAGAATGGCAAGGCAGTTTAAGCAGATCTGTTTTTCTCCACTTGTCTGGGTCCTCCCATTTGGGGTCTCATGCTGAGTGCCTCAGCCAGGGTGGACCTGGAGGTCCAGTTCTCCAAAGTTCCAAAGGGCAGGCTGTAAGTGGCGAGAGTGGCGCTGGGACCCTACAGAGGACTTCAGCCAGAAATGGAACCGGCGTCTCTGAGGGGCAGGCACCCAGAGCCTCCCTGTGTGACCGGTGGCTTGAGGCTGGGTGCCCGGGCTGGAGACAATGCAGCC
>NW_007083402.1:1462-38863 GCF_000164805.1 Carlito syrichta
ATGGGGGTAGTGAAGTAATAGCCTTTTTGGGAACTCACGTTCAGAGAATCTCACCAGTTCACCTATGTCATTGCCATCTTGCCCCGTCTCCCCAATTTTATTTTTATTTGTGGAATACATATTGATTCCCTTTTCCCTTTTTCAAATACCTATTTCCTCACCATCATTATAAAAAAGTTACTCTGAATATCACTAAGAAAAAAATTGAATACTAACATATTTTATCATGCTTTTAATAAAAATCATTTTTTGCATAAAACATGATGCTCAAAAAGCTTATATATCCAAATATGTATAACTTACTTTTAACAAATAAATTCACACAGGGTATTTCTCATATTTCTGCTGGATTTTTGTTCTTCAAGTTTACCATGAAGGAAAAAAAAAGCATATGCCTAATAAATTTGGGGATCAGTGATAAAAAGTACTACAGAATTTTAATTAATGTATTTGCTAATGGTAATTTATTTCATGTATTAAAAAAAAGCAAGGTTTGTCTCAACTATGTCTGATTCATACAGATAATTTCTGCTGTGAATGGATCAGGAAAAAATGTATTAATTTTAAACTACAAAATCTGAACTAAAAAGACTGAATTAGGACTAATTACCCCTTTCTCACAGTTTTTAAAATGTTTACAATGTTCTAGGAAATTGTGATGAAGATCAAGATGACTCACTTAAAGTCTACAATAAGAAGAAAATCAGGTACCTGAACCATTGCCAAGTACTAAATAGCTATGGAGCTATTATCTTTGGGGTTTAGCATGAGACTAAGCCAAAAACTTTGCCCTCCTCTAGTCTCCCTAGCACTTGGGCTCACTTTTCATAAAAGTGATGTTTATGAGTAAACTGTATGAAGTGAAACAGTGAAATCCCTTGTTCACAATACAAAATAAATACTCAACTGTAAACATTGCATTTTTAGTCTATTCTTATTTACAATGCTATAATAAGCATTGAATGCATATCTTTACACACACAGATTTGTGTATCTGTATAATTGATTTCCATTAAAATTTACTGAACTGCTGAATACCAAAGAAAATTCAACTAATTTTCCTAACATATGGGTTTCTTAATTTATTTTAGATTTATGGAGTATATATGCAAGTTTGTTACATGAAAATATTGTATTATAGTGAGATTTGGGCATCTATTAAGCCCATCACACAAATGTGACCATGGTACCCTGTAGATAGTTTTTCAACCCTTGCACCCTTTGCTTCCTCCACCCATTGGAGTGCCCAGTGTCTGTTGTTCCTAGCCTTATGCTCTTGTATACCTAGTGTTCAGCTCCGACTTATAAGTGAGAATGTGTGATATTTGGTTTTCTGTTTCTGTGTTAATTCGCTTAGAATAATGACCTTCAGCTGCATCCATGTTGCTCAAAGGACATGACCTTGTTTTTTTATCCTTCTGTAGTGTTGCATGGTGTTTATGTACTACATTTTCTCTATCCCATCCACCCTTGATGGGTACCTAAGTTGGTTCCATGTTTCTGATTTTGTGGATAGTGCTGTGATAAACATATACACAAAGATGTCTTTTTGGTAGAATGATTTATGCCTCTTTGGGTATATACCCAGTAGTGGAATTTTGGGTAAAATGGTACTCTATTTCTAGTTATTTGAGAAATCACCAAATTGCCTTCATAGGGCATATACTAGCTTACACTCCCACCAACAAAGTATCAGCATTACCTTTTCTGTGCAACTTCACCAATATTTGTTGTTTTTTGACTTTATTAACCATTCTGATGTTAGATTGTATCTTATTGTCGTTTTGATTTGCATTAATCTGATTATTAGTGATATTGAGCATTTCTTCATGTGCTTTTTGGCTGCTTGTATTTCTTCTTTTGCTAAGGGTCTTTTCACATCCTTTTTCAATTTTTTTTTTTTTTTTGAGTTGGAGTCTCACCCAATTAGTCTTGCCCGGCTAATTTTTTTGATTTATTGTAGAGATGATGTCTCACCTGCCCAGGTGGGTCTTGAACCTATGGGCTCAGGCAATTCACTCACCTCAGCCTCCCAAAGGCACGGGATTACAGGCTGAGCCATGGTGTCTGGCCTTTTTCAGCTTTTTAATGAAGATATTTGTTGCTGTTTTTCTTTTGATTAGTCTGAGCTGCCTATAGATTCTAGGTACTATTTTTTTGATGCAGAATTTGTAAATATTTTCTCCCATTCTGTAGGTTGTTGATAGTTGCTTTTGCTATGCATAGGTTATTTAGTTTAATTAGGTCCCACTTGTCAATTTTTGTGTTTTTGGCATTTGTTTTGATGACTTGGTCATAAATTTGTTGCCTATGCTGAAGAGTGTGTCCTAAAATCCATTTTGAGTTAATTTTTATATATGGTGAGATGACAGGACCAACTTCATTCTTCTGTATATGGTTAGAATGTTTCCCCAGCACCTTTTATTGAACACAGTGTCTTTTCCCCAATGTTAATTTTTGTCAACATTGTTAAAGATCAGTTGGTGGTCTCACTTTATTAAGTGAGTTGGGCCAGTAATTTTTTTTTTTTTGAGTTTGAGTCTCACTTTGTTGCCCCAGACTGGAGTGCAATGGCACAGTCATGGCCACCGCAGCTTTGACCTGCTGTGAACTTCTGGGCTTAGGTGATCTTTCTGTCTCAGCCTTTCAAGTAAATATTTATTTATAAATGGACACAATAAATTCATTTTCTGTTTTGGAGTATAAACCCTAACAAAATCCCTTGATTTATTTTTATTTCATCACCTAGAATTTACAAGCTCCACATTGTGATATTTTAGATTTTTTTTTACCACATTTCAAAGGGAAACAGTTTAAATTTTTGTTTCCAGGAAATATATATTGAATATGACTTGTTTAGCTCTCAAATGAGTGACTCATGCATTATGGCACTGTTTCTACATATAACTAGAGAAATATGGAGATGACTTGTGGGAAGTAAAAAAATATGATAATGTTTATAATGTAAATGTCAAAAAAAGTGTTTCACAAGAGACATGGTCATTTATTTTGTTAGTTTTCACAAAAGAGAAAAATCAAACATATTTAAATTAAATTTATTAACTTATGTCCTACAAAATTTGCCTTAACCTTGAATGAGGGTCTTTATTTCAAGTATGTGTATATCTTATCTTTTTTCCAATTCTCCTACCTAAAATGTTAATACATTCAATCTGTATTTCCCCATATGGAATTCAGATTTCAGACAGTTGATCCATAGATTTGTCCCACTAACCATTCCATATATCTCATGCATACTTCTTTCCTTTGTTTTAGGTGACCTTCCTGAACTTGTTAAATACCACATCTCACCTTCAGAATCCAATGTCCTTCTATCTGACCAATTATCTTGTCTCATCTCCCATAAATGACTAATCCTGATATCATCGACCTTAATATGATTTATTTTAAGAAATTATCTCAGCCAGGCTCGGTGGCTCAGCCTGTAATCCCATGCCTTTGGGAGGCTGAGGTGAGTGGATTGCCTGAGCCCGAGGGTTCGAGACCCACTTGGGTGGTGAGACTTCATCTCTACAATAAATAAAAAAATCAGCCGGGAGTGGTAGCGCATGCCTGTAATTCTGGCTACTTGGAAGGCTGAGGTGGAAGGATCACCAGAGCCCAGCAGGCAAGGCTGCGGTGGCCTGGAGCGGCCACTGCACTCTAGTCTGGGTGACCGAGTGAGACTCCAACTCAAAAAAATATATATATTTCACATTAATGAAATAAATTAATGAAAATACAAAAATGAAAGATGACTTGTGATTATTAATGAATGAATAAAAATTATTAATGTTTCCATACTACTCAAAATGATCTGCAGATTCAATGCAATCTCCAATTTTAAAGTTCAATGACATTTTTTACAGAAGTAGGAGAAACAGTTGTAAAATGATATGGAACCATAAAAGACCTTGATTAGCCAAAGCAAACTTAAGAAAAAAAAAAGCTGAGACGTTTTAACATATCATTTTAAGATATAATATAAATATTTACTAATAAAAATAGCATGATATTGATGCAAAAGCAGACACATAGACCATTGTCACAAAACAGAAAGCTCCAAAATAAATCCATGCATTTATAGTTCATTGATTTTTGAAAAAGATACTAAAAAAAAAATACAACGAAATGGACATTTTCTTCAATAAATGGTATTGGGAAAACTGGTTATCAATATGCAGAAGATAGAAATAAAACTCTTAGTCAGGCTTGGTGGCTCAGCCTATAATTCCATGCCTTTGGGATTCTGAGGTGAGTGAATTGCCTGAGCCTGTGGGTTTGAGACCCGCCTGGGCAGTGAGACTTCATCTCTACAATAAATCAAAAAATCAGCCAGGTGTAGTAGCACATGCCTGTAATTCCGGCTACTTGGAAGGCTGACGTGGAAGAATCACTGGAGCCCAGCAGGACGAGGCTGTGGTGGCTGGGAGTGGTCACTGCACTCCAGTCTGGGTGACAGAGTGATACTCCAACTCAAAAAAAAAAAAAGTAAGAAATAAAACTCTTATATCTTATATGCAAAAATTAACTTAAAATTAAATAAAGACTTTTAAGATTTGCACTGTGGGCCATTGCCTTAATAAGCTATGGTATGGCCATATGCTCTTTGAGGTATGGCCAGGTCATGTTCTTAAGCTTTGACCCCTTCCTCTCCCTTGGGGAGGTGAATCCCCTCTTTCTCTCTCTCCAACTTACTTTTAAATAAACTATATTTTCTAATCTAAAAAAAGATTTGGACTCTAAAACAACTAATGTACAACATAGGGAAGAAGCTCCTTGGCATGAGTCTAGACAATGATTTTTGGATATGACACCAAAAGTACAGGCAACAAAATAGAAAAAAAATAGATAAATGAGACTACATCAAACAGAACATTTTGAGGAAGAAACAATCAACAGAATGAAAGGCAATTTATGGAATAGAAAAAAATATATAAAAACCATAAATCGATAAGGTGTCAATATCCAAAATACATAAGGAACTCATACAACCCAATAGCCAAAAAACAAATAACCTGATTTTTAATGAGCAAAGGATCTGAAAAGATATTTCTCAAAAGACATACCCATGAAAAAATGCTCAACATTATTATAATGAAGGAAATGAAAATTAAAGCCAAAATAAGATATCACATCACATCTGTTAGAACTATTATCAAAAAGAAAACAAGTATCTAGTATTGGCAAGATTGTGGAGAAAAGGGAACCCATTCTCTGCACAGTACATATGAATGTAAAATAGTATAGCTATTACCAAAATGTATGCATGTTTCTCAAAAACTTAAAAATAGAATTGCCATATGATCCAGCAATCCCACAATGAGGTATATATCCAAAGGATAAATCAGTATGTTGAAGTGATGATGCACTCCTGTGTTCACGGTGGCATTGTTCACAATAGTGAAGATATGGAATCAACCCAAATGTCCATTAGTGAATGTATGGACACAGAAAACATAGTCTATAAGGGTCTTTAAAAAGTTGGTGGGAAATGCATAGGGTGGAAAAACTATCCATGATCTTAATTTTTTTTTTTAATAAGGAAACTAGTACTGGGCAATCCCTTCTGGTACCCTCCCACTGTGGGAACTTTTCTGTCTGCTCAATAAATCCTGCTTTCTCACACAAAAAAGAGAAACTAGTACTAACTTAGCATAACACATCTGAACAATATCTAGTTTGAGGATAACATCAGTTTTGAAAGACCCCCTATAAAATTGATGGTGAAACTTGCATGAAATAACTGCAAAATCACTAGTGTTTCAGAAGTTTATGAAGACAGTGCTTGCTCCACCAAATTCACCATTTACTAATAGATAACTTATTTTAAGAAGGAGTAAGATGATATTTTAGATGAAGTCCACTGTGGCAGATCATTCACATCAATTTGCAAGGAAAAAATTGAATAGAAAAGTAACTGAATAAAATCATCCACTCTTAAACTCATTCCGTAATTGAGAAGGACCAATGATTAACAGCATAAACAATAATCATCACCATAGACGTCATGGCTGGCACAGCTTACACAACTGATCGAATCTTTAAACTTTAGCAAACTTTTCACTCCATGAGTGCCAAGCCATTGTTCACAGATAATCTGCAGATAAGAATAAAGTTTCCAATGGAACCTTTAAACAAGTGAGATCAAGATGCTGAAGCATTTCTTCAAAGAATTGTAATGTGGAGATAAAATAAAATGTGGCTTTACCAGTTAGTCAATCCTGAAGACAATGTGCAATCAAAGCAATGGCTACAAAAAGCTGGAAATGATCCCTGTCAAAGCAGAAGCAGACCAGGACCAGTCAAGAGCAAAGGTTATGGCAACATTTTGTTGGGGTGTTCAAGCCATTTTCCTTGTTGACTTCCTGGAGAACAGATGAATGATAATATATGCTTACTGTGAGAGTGTTTTGAGAAAATTACCCAAAACTTTAGCAGAAAAATGCTTGAGAACTGTTGGGAGCCAACCTTGGAAGCCCACCTGATTGACAGGGTCCTGGTGGGCTGAAGACCCCAGGCCACAGGATGAGCCCAGGAAGCTGAGGCCCTTCTGTCTTCCACTTTTGCTGTTTGGTACCATTGATGAATTCTGTGCAGTCATGGAAGAAGAAAATGGCATGTTTATGTGAAGTACTCACAGCTAACCTGGAAATGTCATGGTTCATTTTTCCATTTCCCACTATGCCATTTGGCCTTTTCTAACATATACAAGGGTTAAACTCTGAAGTACATCAAAAATGCTTTCTTTCACTTGGTTATAAGTTACTAGATATTGCTTGAGTAAAAAGTGATATAAGTATATTCACTCCTTATTTGATTTAGGATTATGCAGTTTAGTGTTTAGACATAAAGTTTTGTAGAAGCACAAGTTTATAGTAAGTTCATCATGAATTCATTATAAGTTCTAACACTTATCTAGGAGTTATGTAGGTGATTTATAACACTGTTTTCACAGACTTAGGATAAAGACTAATCGTTAAGGTTTTTACTTAATTAAATAGTTAAAGCTCTAAGTTAGCATTTATAGAGTGGGTTTTCACTGAACTCATAATATACTAATCAGACACTTTTATGATAGATTAGCTAAAGACAGAAAACAACCATGGGGGCCTGGGAAACATTACTAAAAGCTTCTTTTGAGTTGTCTTTAGAAACAAGCACTGCAGGATAAGAGAAAAGTAATGAAGACACCTGAACAAGAGAGGTGATTACAAGGCTCTGAAGGTCATAGAAGTCCCAGATGGGAAAACTCCTGACACATGAAGAAATATACACTTGGAAACTTTCTTGAGACATTTCAAGGACTGTAATTTGGGACTTTGGACTAAAACTATCATTTTGGGCTTTATGATAAAGACTCATTAACTAAAAGTAGATAGTGTTCTTGGCTTGTTCGTTTCTTCTAAGATGGCTAGATGGTGGTAACTTTTAAAGCATATGTATGTGAAGGAATTTTCTTTGTCTTGCCCCTTTATGAATGGTATAAAAGCTCTGTGTTAACTAACATTAAATTGTCATCTGTTCAGGAAGCAGGTGTCCGAGTATAATATTTTCATCCTTTGCCTATCTGTCTTTCCTTCAGGAAACCTCACGACCCTTGTGGGGCTGGACCCCCGCAGAGAACATTTACCAGAGAGCCTTTTTTTCCCACCACAATAATGCTTCTGCTCATTTCTCTCATCAAACAAGAGCAATTTTGTGAGAGTTTCAATGGGAAATTACTAGTCATTCTCCTTAGAGTACTAATTTAGCTCCTTCTAGCTTCTTTTCTTCCTAATCTTAAAAAATTCTTCAAAATTGCTTATTTTTTCTAGTTGATAATGTAAAAATAATTCATTGACATGTTTTAATTCTCAGGAACTCTCTTTTAAACATGGACTAAATAGCTTGGCTAGTGTCATTGTTTACAAAATGTCTTGATCTTGATGGAGTTTATGTTGAGAAATAAAGATTATTTATTTATTTATTTATTTATTTATTTATTTGAGTTGGAGTCTCACTTTGTCACCCAGACTGGAGTGCAGTGGTATGTACCTGGCCACCACAGTCTTGACCTGGTGGGCTCCGTTGATCCTTCAAACTCAGCATTTCAAGTAGCTGGAACCATGCCTGGCTAAGTTCTTTTTTACTTATTGTAGAGACGAGGTCTCGCCAAGTTGCCCATGTGGGTCTCAAACCTGCAGGTCTCAGGCAATTCACTCGCCTCAGCCTCCCAAAGTGCTGGGATTACAGGCTGAGCCACCGAGCACAGCGATTATTTTAGTTTTTAATTCCATTTTCCACAAAGTTTTGAAGTCCTCTTTTACACACACAATGGAATACTATACAGCCTTATAAAAGAAATAAATCTTTTAATGTGCTACAACATGAGTGAAACTGGACAACATTACATTAAATGGAATAAGCCGAGCACACAAATATACATACCACATGATTTCCCTTATATATGAAGTCTTAAAAAGTTGAACCCAACTGCCCCAAACATCCTTAACCCAGAATATCGATCACCTTAAAAAAAAAAGAAAAAAAATTTGAACCCATAGAATCAAAGAGAAGAATGATGGAAGTGTAGATGAGGGAATTGAAGAGATATTGGTCAAAGGATACAAGATTCAGTTAGGAAGAGTAAATTCAAGAATTCTATTATATGATATGATGACCATAGATTTTTAAATGTGCTCTCACCACAAATAAATGGTTAATATGTAAGGTTTCATATATATATACGGATTAACATATATATATGTTAATTAAGTGGATTTAGCTATTCCACAATATGCACACATTTGAAAACATCATGAATACCATAAATATATACATTTGTCAATTACAAAATTGGATAATTTCAAAATGAATAATTGCAAGGTGAAGACACACAAGATCTATTCATGTCCAAAATATTAAGTATAATATAGAGTATTATTAACTATAGTTACAAGTGTTAATCATTTCACAGGGTATATGTATGTCAAATCATCACACAAATATGTATAATTTCTATTCATAAATTATGTCTAAATAAAGCTGGAGAATTTTTTTAATGTTTAATAGAATTGGGACAGCATATTTGTAGTTGGGATAATTAATGATAATGATTTATCCCACTACCTAACAATTTATGGACATACTATTGAACTAACATGACAGACCCTGGATTCCAACCTGTCCTCCACCTTGGAAAACTTAAAATATTAAGAAAAAAATACAATAAGCTTTCCAGACAGTTAGACCTGTAAAATGATAAGCATATTTTAATCTACCTATATTCTAAGCAAATTGCACATTTTAAATAAGAGCAACTTTTTTTGGATTAGGTGATGCTATACAAGCACTTTCCTAAGCACTTGATACATATTTATTAAATGGGAAGAAAATAGTTTTTTATCCCATTATTGAGAAATTAAGACATAAGTGGATTAAAGTCATAGAAGGCATTGAATCAGAATAAGGCCCAATATTTCTGACTTCTACTATAAGACTTCCTTGTGCAGAAGGCAGGACCCTTCACCAAGGACCAAACACATCATCATTAATTTATATTTGATAGAGACCACAATAATAGCTAAAGTTTACAATTTTAGAAGTTTGCTTTAGAGTTATGAAAGCACTTTAAATTATTTTCATATGTATAAATATATATACATGTATATATATAGACTGAAGATTTTAAAAATATATTTAAGTAGTGAAAATATTTTAACTCATTTTGAGTTTACAATCTATACAGAGATTCTACAAAGCATTGACATTAATGACTTTTCTCATGGGATGATGAGTAACTTTTAAAAATCATCTTTTTTTGTTTTAAATTTTTTATTTTAAAATTGTGGGGTTCAATTCAGAGTTAGGTGTACAAATATACATTATACAGGTACGCATGTTGATGAAGTGTGTCCCCCCTTCCCCAGGTAGATTCCAACTACTGCCAATCTCACCTCCCCGGCCCTCCACCCCCCTCCCCTGCAGTTTCCCACTACTGTCAATTCTTTTGTTATAGTATTATCATAATTATTCAAGATTCACTTTTGAGTGAGAACATGTGATACTCAGTTCTTTGTTTCTGTGAAAGATCACTCAGTATTATAGACTCTAAGTCCATCCAGGTTACTGTGAAGTTCATGATTTTGTTGTTCTTTATGGCTGCATAATATTCCATTGTGTATATGCTCCACAATTTTTTATCCAGTCCTTTTTTGATGGGTAGCATGGCTAGTTTCATGTTCTTGCTATTGTGAACAATGCTGCAATAAACACACATGTGCAGGTATCTTTTTTATAGAGTGATTTGCGTTCTTTTGGGTATATCCCAGCAGGGGGATTGCAGGGTCACATGGAAGGTTGATTTTTAGAACTTTTAAGAATCACCACACTGTTTTCCACAGAGGCTGTACTAGTTTACACTCCTTCCAACAGTGTAAAAGTGTTCCCGCTTTGCCATATCCTCTCCAGCATCTGTTGCTTTTTATGTTATTGGTCATCCTGACTAGAGTTAGGTGGTATCTCAGTGTAGTTTTAATTTGCATTTCTTTGATGAGTAGTGAGGCTGAGCATTTTTTCTTGTATCTGTTGGTTACTCATATATCTTCTTTTGAGAAGTGTCTAAATCATTATCCTTTGCCCATTTTGTAATGGGGTTGTCTTTTTCTTTTCAGCACATTTGAGTTCCTTGTAGATCCTAAATGTTAAGTCTTTGTCAGACAAACAGTTGGCAAATATTTTTTTCCAGTGTGTGAACTGTCTCCCTACTCTGATGGTTCTTTTGGCTCTGCAGAAGCTTTTCAGTTTGATGAGGTCCCACTTGTCTATCTTATCTCTTATGGCTTGGGCACTTGGGGTTTTGATCAGGAATTGCTTGCCAGTTCTAATTTCCATAAGTATGTCTCCTGCATTTTCTAAGGTTCTTATAGTTTGAGGTTTTACATTTAGGTCTCTGATCCACTTAGAATTGATTTTTGTGTATGGAAATAGGTAGGGGTCCTGCTTCAATTTTTTGCATATGGTCAGCCAGTTTTCTCAGCATCATTTACTGAATAGGTTTCTCCTCTCCCAAGTGGTTGGTGGTGGAGGCTTTTGTTGAAGATGAGTTTGTTGAGAAATTGAGGTTTTGGCTTCTGGAATCTCAATTCTATTCCATTGGTCTATATACATTTTCTTGTGCCATTACTAGGCTGTTTTGATTATTGTAGCTTTGTAATAAAGTTTAAAGTCTGGGAGTATGTGATACCTCCTGCTTTGTTTTTTTCTTTTGCTGAGGATTGTTTTGGTTATTTGTGGTCATTTACATTTTGCATTTCTATACACCAACAATAAACAAATAGAAACCAAGATAAAAAGCACAATCCTATTCACAATGCTACAAAACATAATAAAATACCTTGGCATCTTCCTAACCAGAGACATGAAAGACCTTTACAATAAAAACTACAGAAACTGCTCAAAGAAATAAAAAATGACATAAACAAGTGGAAAAATTTTCCATGCTCATGGATTTGAAGAATCATCCTTGTTAAGATGAACATTCTACCTAAGGCAATCTACAGATTTAATGCACTACCTATCAAATTACCAGAAACTTTCTTCTCAGATCTAGAAACAAAAATCATCTTTGAATGGTGTCAATACAGTGATGGAAAGGTACCACTTGCCCTTCCGCATGAAAACCCTCAGTCATTTTCCTCTTATTATGACAAAAATTGACCCAGATAATGAGCTGTAAACCTCAGCTTCCCACAGCAACAGCACCTTTGATATCTGCTGCCAAGGCATCCTTAATATCGTCTGTAGTTACCTTTAATATCATCTGTAGGTCTCAAATATCATTATGCTGCTGATGGGTTCTCTGGGCTATTGTGTCCTGCTTGACCCTTTCTCTTGACTGATAAGTTTTGATAGTTTGTTAATTTCACTAATTTATTAATTAGGCAATTATCATTTGGTTCTTGCACAACCAAGAGAAGGAGTGCTTATGGTGTTCATGGATAAATAAAATCTATAATTACTTTCCATCTTTATTTGTTGTAAGGTAAGTGTGTTTTTTTTTTAGTTGGAGTCTCACTCTGTTGCCCAGACTGGAGTGCACTGGCACGCTACCAGCCACCGCAGCCTTGACCTACTGTGCTCTGGCAATCCTTCCACATCAGCCTTCCACGTAGCTGGAACTACAGGTGCATGCTACCACGTCCAGCTAATTTTTGATTTATTGCAGAGATGAGGTCTCACCAAGTCACCCAGGCGGGTCTCAAACCTGTGGGGTCAGGCCATTCACTCACCTCAGACTTCCAAAGTGCAGGATTACAGGCTGAGCCACCGAACCTGGCAAGTGTGGTTTTAAAAATCTCAGCATGGAAAAGGTGTTTTCCAATCATCAGTCCCCATGCCAAAAAGAAATACAATTATATGTAATCATAATGGTTGCATCAATTATTTCCTAGAGAAGGGAACTCTTAGCCCTTCACCACAGGAAAAGAGGAAATACCATATGCATCTCTTGGCATTTTTTTTCCTGCTACAATTAGTACTTAACTATGAACTCGTAACACTTAGGATAAAAATGAGACACAGATAAACCATTCAATACATTATTTTTCCCATATGTCTCTAAACAATGGACTAAATGAACTGATAAATGTATCCTTCCAATGGCTGAAAATGCACATTGAAAAATAAAAATAAACAAACTGAGCAATAAAACATTCAATTTACTTAATAAAGAAGCTACTTATGTAGCTCCTTTGCAAATTCCAAGGCAACTTTATCTTCTTGGGTCTCAGAGTTTCAATGTAAGCCTCTTCATATCACAAGCTTGTGCTTTAGAATTTCTTTAGTGAGATTCTACTTGCAGTAAATGTTTCATACTGAAAATGTTTTTTAATCCTAATTTCTCAAAAACTATTTCAAAAGGGATAGAATTAATTTATTGTTATTTTTTCAGCACTGAAAATAGCATCCCACTATTTTCTGTATTTAATGGTTAATATAGAAAGATATATTAATCTTCTTTTTTGCTTCTCTTAAAGAAAATAACTATGGTTGGGCTTGGTGGCTCAGCCTGTAATTCCAGCATTTTAGGAGGCTGAGGTGAGTGGATTGCCTGAGCCCGTGGATTCGAGACCCATCTGGGCAACTTGGTGAGACCTCATCTCTACAACAAATCAAAAAATTAGCCAAGCGTGGTAGCGCGTGCCTGTAGTTCCAGCTACTTGGAAGGCGGAGGTGGAAGGATCACTGGAGCCCAGCAGGTCGAGGCTGCAGTGGCTGGGAGCAGCCACTGCACTCCAGTCTGAGTGACAGAGTGAGACTCCAACTCAAAAAAAAAAGAAAATAACTATGATCATATGCCAATAAATATAATTCATCAAAATCTGTGTTTGAAGCATCCTGAGAAAGTTATGCTAGCATATTACTTTATAGCGCTTCATATGGATAGAAAAGTCATTTAAAGTAAGAGATTTTAAAAATTGCACATCTTTTATTTGTAAGTTAGTCTAATTTATAGTTATCTCTTTATCTCTGCTGGGCTTTACAACTGCTACACTGGTTAAATAAAATATGAACCAAAATAAAAAATGTTATAGTATATTTAGACTAATTTATTTCTCCAACTGAATATTTTTATGTATTTTGTTTGTTAATATAAATACAGAATGAACATGATAATATAATTTACTGAGAGATTAGTAGTACTGCAACATAAAATTTTCATTTTCCCATACTTCAATTAAAGATTTCTCCCATTCATCTCTATTTTATTTTGACAAAACAGAAAAATGAGACATAAAAATATAAATCTGATAACTATAATATGTTACAAATTGCTTCTTGTCGCTAGTTAATTTGCATTTATATGAGGATTGTTTTCAGCAAAATACAGTGGGGTAAAATATTAACATAAGCATTCTAAAATATAATTTTTTAAAATAGATAATTTTATATAAGTTATGAAGACATCCAAACTATATACTATCAAGGTACATTAAACAAAAGTAAAACAACTGATAAAGAATGTCTTTATATTTACGATACAAGCAGGTAAAACTGACACTTTGTCATTCATTTTAAAATTCTGTACCTGCCAGGCTCGGTGACTCAGCCTGTAATCCCGTGCCTTTGGGAGACTGAGGTGAGTGGATTGCCTGAGCCCGCGGGTTTGAGACCCACCTGGACAATTTGGCGAGACCTCATATCTACAATAAATCAAAAAATTAGCCAGGCATGGTATCACACACCTGTTGTTCCAGCTACTTGGAAGGCTGAGGCGGAAGGATCACTGGAGTCCAGCAGGTCGAGGCTGTGGTGGCCAGTAGCGGCCACTGCACTCAAGTCTGGGTGACAGAGTGAGATTCCAACTCAAAAAAAAAAAAAAATTCTATACCTAACTGAATTTTAGGCATGAGCTTTTTGATTTATGTAAATTGAACAATATAAATGTATATAAATATGAACAATGATGCGTGATGAGGAATATAAACTAAAAAATACTTTATTCTAATATCTAATAGACATTTCTTAATTATTTCATCATGTTAGCGCCAGGTGAAAAACTAGATATGGCATGATGAATCTAATTTTATATGCAATTTATGACAGAATAGTCCAAAGCAAAAGCTCTAGAAAACTACACAGTAAGTTACTTTGGTTTTCCATTTATTAGTATGTGAAAAAAAAAAAGATGTCCAAAGGGTTTCATTTTGACTCCTATTCTGAAAAACTATTTCTGACAAGAATATTACATTGGAGAGGAATGTGAGATAAAACAGTAGCAAGACAGTTCTTTAATAGAGCATCATTTAATTTTTTACTTGCTATAAAAATTGATAATGAATCATTCACGTTTCCTGAGGCAGGTTTTACTTATTACTGTAATTTTAACAATAACTTCTGTCTGTTTTGTCTTTAGGGTCTTAGACATCTTGCAAGAATTTGTCATCAATGCAATGACCATTTTATAAACAATTTTGCTTATTATTAATATCTAAAACACCATAGGTCATTAATTTAAACTAATCATGATAATTTCATTTATTTTTACCAGAGATCAATTAAGCAAAGTTGATGTTACCAAATACTAGGCAACAAGACTTCAGTCTGGGCCTGCAAGTATGCTTTTGAAAATGAGAGAAGAAAAGAGACAGAGAGATTTCAAATAGTCTCTTTTTCCTTTCTTATATTTTCTGGTCATCTAATCTGAAATGACGATAGCCCCCTTGAACCATTTTAAGAACAAAACCAAAGCTTCAAAGATAGCAAAGAAGAAAGATTTAATAGATTTAAAGAATGTTGGTAATTGACTATGTCTTTGAATCACTGAATTTTATCAGTCTTAAGAGCCACCACACCTTGGGATTTTTTAAAGTTGAGATTACAACTGAATTGAATTTTTTACTAAAGAAAGTGAAACATATGCTAATTTGCTCAACTTGCTGAAGATATAAGAAAGCAAAGAATCTCAAGAAGTAAGAATTAAACAAAAACTCCCCAGCTGCAGAGGGTCATATCTAGGACAAAAACTTAATAATAAGTCTACATGTAAAGCTTAGCCTTATTCCATTAAAGCACGAGAACCAACCAACTCATCTTTGACAAAGACTCCAACAACAACCATTGAGGAAAGGAGAATTATTCAGTAAATTGTTCTGGAAAATTAGCTGATCACATGTTGAAGACTGAAACAGGACCCTTACCTATCACCATACACAAAAATTAACTCTAAATGGATCAAAGATCTAAAAGTAAAACCTCATGCTAAAACAATCTTAGAAAATGAAGGAGACACCCTCATGTAAACTGGAACTGGCAACCAATTCCTGATAAAAACCTCAAATGCCTACACCATAAGAGAGAAGATAGACAAGTGGGACCCTCATCAAACTGACAAGCTTCTGTAAAGCTGAAGAAACCATAAGAAGAGTGTGGAAACAAATCACAGAATGGTAAAAGCTATTTGCCAACTGTATTTCTGGCAAAGGTCTGACATCTATGATCTACAAGGAATTCTAACATGTCAAAAGAAAAAAAAACATTAAAAAATGAACAAAAGACACAAACAGACACTTTTCAAAAGAAGATATATGGGCAGCCAATAGGCACATGAAAAAAGCACATGGCCTCACATATTATCAGAGAAATACAAACCAAAACCACATTGAGATACCACCTAATCCCAGTAAGAATGGTCATCATTAACAAAACAAACCACAACAGAAGCTGATGAGGATGCAGAGAAAAAGGAATGCTTCTACTCTGCTAGTGGGAATGCAAACTAGTGCAATCTCTTTGGAAGACAGTGTGGCAATTTCTAAAAGAACTAGAAATTGACCTTCCATGTAATCCAGTAATTCCTCTATTGGGAATACACCCGGAGGAACTCAAATCATTCTACAAAAAAGATACCTGCACACACATTTCTCTTACATCTATATTCACAATAGCAAAACCATAGAACCAACCATGTTGCCCATTAAAGCTGCACTGGATAAAGAAAATGTGGTACAACACAATGGAATATTATGCAGCCATAAAGAAGGACAAATGTATGAACTTTGCAGCAACTTGGATGGATTTAGAATCAGTCGTAGGGATCTATCACAGAAACAAAGAACAGAGTACCATATGTTCTCACTCATAAGCAGACTTTGAACAATTATAATACTATAAGAAAGGGAATTGTTGGGCTTGGTGGCTTGACCTGTAATCCTGCGCCTTTGGGAGGTTGAGGTGAGTGGATTGCCTGAGTCTGCGGGTTCGAGACCTGCCTGGGCAGGCAAGACCTCATCTCTACAAAAAATTTTAAAAATTAGCTGGGCATGGTAGCGTGCGCCTGTAGTTCCAGCTACTTGAAAGGTTGAGGCAGAAGGATTGCCGGAGCCCAGCAGGTCGAGGTTGAGGTGGCCAGGAGCGGCTACTGCACTCCAGTCTGGGAGACAGTGAGACTCCAACTCAAAAAAAAAAAAAAAAAAGAAAGAAAGAAAGAAAGAAAGAAAGAAAGAAAGAAAGAAAGAAAGAAAGAAAGAAAGGGATTGGCAGTAGTGGGAGGGGCCTGGGATTGGCAGTTGAGGGAAACTGCTAGAGGAGAGAGGGGCATACCTCATCTACAAGGGTACCTGCATAATTAAAATTTGTATACCTAACCCTGAATTGTACCCTGCATCTTTATAATAAAATTAATTAGTTAATTTTAAAAAAGAACACTGTCCAGACAGTAAAAATACAATAGAAAGGGAGAAAATATTTGCAAAATATTTTCTAATCTCGACCTAATGAAGGTCGAGAGTAAAGAATATATAAAGAACTCTTACAACTCAACAAGACACAAAAGGTAGAAACTCATTGTCCATCAACTAATGAATGAATATATTAAAATGCAATATGGTATATTCATACTATGGAATATTATTCACTCATATAAAGGAATGAAGTCCTGATGCATGCTGTAACATGGATGAAACTTGAAAATACTTTGCTAAGTTTAAGAAGCCTGACACAAAATGTCACATATTGTATAATTCTAATCATATGAAATATGCAGAAGAAAACAAACAGAGGTAGCTATCTGAGGCTAGGTGAAAGGAATGAGGAGTGACAGTTTTATGAATACATAGTTTCCTTTTTGGGTCTTGGGTGATGAAAATGTCTTAGAATTATAAAGCAGTGATGGTCGCATGACATTTTGAATGTACAAAATGCCAATCTCAAAATGGTTTAAATGGTTAAATTTTAGTTACATAAATTTTATTTTATCACAATAAAAAAATGGAGCTTGCTTTATGAATAAATTTAATGATTTTTATTCTATTAATAAAATCTGACATTGGAAGACCCAAACAGTTTCTAATTCCCATTCATTAAAAATTCTACATCCTGCAGACTGACCCAAAATAAAAACATCAGCTTTGGCGAAAATGTATTCAGGTAATAATCATTTACTTATCTGGTGTCCTACATATTTTTTTCTTGACAACAGATTGTCACAAAGAGTTGATAATTGTTTAGTAAAGGCTTCACTAGGATGTTGTAATGGATGGAGTGAACAGAACCTACTAATAATATGTACAGCCCTGTACTAGATATGTCCCTAATATATTAATTGCATAATCATTAAAAGCAAGAGAAGATGAATGAGAGTATTATAAGATTTTTACCGTCTGTCTCCCTGAGTAAAATCAGTCAGTATTTTTATATAAACCAAGAGGTTTGGACACAAGCATATCTCTAGTTTTCTAAATAAATCTGGCTCTTCAATTTAAACCTTAACCTAAGTTTTCTATCTTTAATGTCTCACTATGGATAGAGTAAAACTATCTTTTATAATTAGTCCTACACCAAGAAATTGACAGGCAAAAGGAAGACTGCTTGAGCTAAATGCTTGTTCAAGTTAACAAAGTAATTTTTTTATGAGAATGTGGTGTTGCGGGGGTGGGCAGGGGAAATAAGTTTCTTAACAACTGTGGCAATAGTCAGCAAAAACAAATTTCAACAACTCAAAAGAAAAAAAGATATTAAGCCACTATCCCGCACCTTTGGGAGGCTGAGGTGAGTGGATTGCCTGAGCCCATAGGTTCAAGACCCACCTGAGCAACGAGACCTCATCTCTACAATAAATCAAAAAATCAGCCGGGCGTGGTAGCGCATGCCTGTAATTCTGGCTACTTGGAAGGCTGAGGCGGAAGGATCGCCGGAGCCCAGCAGCGAGGCTGCAGTGACTGGGAGCGGCCACTGCACTGCAGTCTGGGTGACGGAGTGAGACTCCAACTCAAAAAAAAAAAAAAAAAAAGGAAATTAAGATTTGAATTAGATCAGTAGAAATAACATGAAAGATAGATTTGGGAAACATTTTGTAGCTAAATATCAATAAACTTATATTTGTTTATAAAGATTAAATCCAAATCCCACAAATATAAATATAAAAGAGGCACAGGCATAGCAATGGCCACAGAACTACTATTTGTACCATGAGGTTGATTTGAAAAATTTGAATGTTCTGAAATATTCAGCCATACAAAATAAAGATGAAATGATAAATACCAAATCAAATTTATTTTATCATAATTGATTTCTACTTTTTTGAACTGACTAATTTCTTCCATTCTCAAACAGTTTTATTCACCTAAACCACATCTTTGTTCTGGTTAAAAAACTTAATAACATATTTCTTATTTTTTCAATGACAGTGTATTTATGTTCAAAATACTGATTTAAAAAATAATAAATGTCAAATAGCAGTTTTTAGAGCCTGAATCAATTCTTTATGTATCCATGTCATGATGTAACACTTGGAGAGAGCATACCTGAGGAGTACTATACACCAAAAGCTATGTTCATAAACACTTTCTGCCAAGGTCATTAAGGTTTTACATACATATAGAAGAGTTGGAAATAAGAATGCCAAAATCCTGTGCATTCCACCACAGAAAATGCACATGTTTGAAGATCACCATGTCCCCAAAGGGGACTCATTTGTTAAAGTTATTTTTCCTTTCTAGACTCTATGAATCTCTTAAAGTCCCATTATAATTTCAAAGGAGTAAGAAAATTGCAATGATATTCAAGCAGAGGAGAACTATTACAGTTCTCATGAGATGCAATAAAATAATTTCCAGTTTAATATTTTTTCAGACCTTGAAAAATTATCATAACACTATAAAAAAGGGATTGGCAGTAGTGGGAAACTGCCAGGGGAGAGGGCAGTTGAGGGAAACTGCTGGGGAAGGAGGGGCACACCTCATCAACAAGAGTGCCTGTATAATCAATGTTTGTATACCAAACCCTGAATTGTACCCCACATCTTTTTAAAATAAAAATAACTAAAAATAAATTATTTAAAATTATAATTAAAAATATATATATTGTCATTTTATCTGTATCTCTTTTATTACTTGCTTAAGGGCAAGACAGTTTGTCATGTTTATTAGAAATCTAATATAAAACTAAACACTGTATAGAGTTGGAACATAAAGAATATTTTAAGAATGTCATTATTTTGAAGAATGTCATTATTTAAAGGGCTACCAAATGTATCAGTGTATAGTCTTGACAATGAAGAATTCACAATGTAGTAAGTGTGCTTAATGTACATGATCCACTGTCTTTTCTTATGATGTCTAGGGTAATAAAGGAAGTTCATAAAAATAAAAATGAATACATTACTCAATCTTTGTGGCCCAAATTACCCATAACCTTTGCATTGAATAAATGTTTGAAATGCATAAGTAGCTCCATCAGGCTTAGGAGAAATCTAAAAATATTTTAAAATTTGAACAAATTTGAATACTGGCCGTAGCTGTATTTCTCTAGTCTTAATAAATATCTAATTTTATTCCTCCTGTGCAAAACACAGCACATTGTGCAAATTTTCCAACATGAATAGTAAAGTAATTTTTCCAATTTAAAATATAATATTTAAAAAAGTGGGCTAGTTATTAACATATAGATGTATAGATTTCAAGACACCTATTGCCAAAACAGAAGCAATGACATGAAGCTGAGTGAGGAAGAATGGCAATTAAAATATAATATCACTGTACTTTGTAAATTAGATTACTCTTCCACAAATGTGCCTTTCTTCTGTCCAACCACACACCCTTGGTGGAAAGAGTATAATCCCTATCTCCCTGAGTTGGACTTGGACTAACTTGCTTTGGACAATGAATGTGGGTGGGTTGACAATAAGTCAGCTGCAAATCTGGACATTAAGAGTCATATTCCTCTTTGTACCAAGTGAAAAGTCAGTCACAAAAAGACCACATATTATGTGATTCCACTCAAATGAAAGTAAAAAACAGGGAAATCAATAGAGACAGAAAGCAGATTAGTTCTTGCTTAGGGCTGGGGTGAAGATGTGGGGTGGAGGTGAGGTGGTAGCTAAAAGCTGTGGAGTTTCTTTTGGAAGTGATGAAAATATTCTAAAAGAGACTGTGGTGATGGCTTACATATAGCTGGTTATTTACTAAAAACAATTGAATTGTACACTTTAAATGAGTGATTAGTAGGATATGTGAATTATGTCTAAATTGAGCTGCTCAAAAAGGTCATATCTGAGCTTATTTCAGAACCATACAATTTATTTCAGAATCACTTGACCCTCCAAGAGTTTCTGACTTCTGACAAGAGAAGGTTGTGCTCCAGGTGGCTGATGGCCCTCTAGCCTCAATTCCAGAATAAAGCATTGAGATATGAAGTGAACCTGAACTTGACAACATAGTCACAAGCAGAGCTTCCACAGCTAATGTCTGACAGATGAGAACTAAGTATTTATTGTTTCACCCTGAGACTTCATGACTGTGTCTAATGCTGTAAATAATGACTACTATACACATCTTGTGTTTGTAGAAAATTCTATATTTAAGAAATACATTACATGCATACTGTCATTTCATCTCATAGGAAAGATAGGAACCAATACATTTCAGTGATTCCCATAACTAGTAATGTGAATTCACCCTGAAGTTTCTGCTAATTAATGACAATTACTTATCTAAGTCATGAATGTTATTAAAAAGGTTGTGAAAAATGAATCTTCACCAAAAAAAGCAAAGCATACCAAGCCACCCATGGAAATCTGACATTTCATAAGTGACTTGTCCTTTGTTATCAGACATTGTACTCCAGCCAGTCATTTTAAACCGTGAAATACTTCTAACGAGAAAAGTTCAAACTCTGATATTTTAATGAATAAATTCATTGTATTTCTTTCCTATATAAAATAATACAAATAATCTGAGTGCACTGAAAACTTGAGTTAGTTCTCAATTCCACAAATAATTGTTCAGACTAAAGAAACAGGATGGATACTTTTTTTCAGAGGAACCAAAGTTACTGAAGCTATGACTTATGACAGTTTCTTCTTTCACTATGAGTTATGACAGTATTTTCTTTCACATTAAGTCTTCCTTATCAAAGAAGGCATGGTACTTGAGAGGATATGGTCTGATCTCCCATGATTATTCTTCAGGAAACACTCTAAGCCACTTTTGCTTCTAACTGTCAATTTAGAAGCTCTATTTACATAAATGACTCAACAGGATAGTGACTCCATGGTAAGCCACGATAACTACCTCCCCACAGGAAGTAGCTCACACATGTTGCTCTTCACAAAACTTTATAAAATAGTCTAAATAAATTGATGCTTCAATTTAATGGGCATACTTAATTTCCTGATGCATTTTGTAAATATGGTGCATATGCCTTAAATACTGGTTCTAGTCAAATATTGCATTATATTTAAACCAGTTTTATTTAGTGTAGAGCTGTCAACAATAAATTTCATGAAACAAATGAAAAATTATCTGCAGACCTATACACTACACCCACACATGCACTACAAAGCACACCAGAGTCTGATAATCCTAGGCTTGCTACTTGAGAGTACTAAGTGTTTATATATATAAAAATATGTATGTGTATGCTCATGATTAGCCAAATTTAGAAAATTCACTTTTTCTGAATAACCTACAAGTTTGTCATTAAAATATCTGGCAGTTTGTAAAGAAATGTACTCACAAAGTCATTCATGACCCAATTTTCTTTCTTCATTTTCCTCACAGAAACATGAGCTGGTACTTTAATAAGATATATGTAACATTAGGTGAGCTTCTACTCCTGTAAAATGCAAGGATATTTGAGTCTACTTAGTTTTGTGAGTAGTTTATGCTTCATTTTGTTATTTATAATTCCTTAACTACATCATATTAGATATGTATCAGGAAAAAATTAATAAAACAGGACTCAAGTCAAGGATGACTTCACCCATAATGCTTGCACAAATCCTGCAATATACATTGATCTCTCTGGCATCTGAAATCTTCAACTTGAATCTTAATTGGGGGGTTTAAATGATCTATGCTCTTAAAATTAAGGACTACTCTTCTTAATAATATCATTTCATGATGCTACAAGCAAACAAATTTCTTCCTTCAGTCAGATTCTGAAATCTTCAAATAAAAAATTCAAATGCTAAAATTTTGGGTATTTTCCTTAATAATGAATTAAGTGCCAATCCGATGAAAGTTAGTATTCTAGGTACTGCCAGGGCCAAAAAGATGATTGTATGTTGTTTCTATTCTCAGAATTTCCACAGAGTCATAAAACAGAAAACAATGAGCTAATGTCTTTGCAGCAACATGGATGGAGCTAGAGTCTATTATCCTAAGTGAACTAAATCAAAAACAGAAAACCAAATACTACTTGTCGCTTTTAAGTGGGAACTAAACAATGGGTACACACAGATGTGAAGATGAAAATAATAGACACTAGGAATTCCAAAAGCAGGAAAGTGAGGGTGGATGAGGGTTTTCAAACTGCCTACTGGGTACAATGTTCACTTTTTGAGTAACCAAAACCCAATCTCCACCAGTATACACTATTCCTATGTAACAAACATGCACTTGCACCCACTAAATCCAAAATAAATAAATAAGTATAGAATTTCCAGTGAAGTGGGGGGGGTATAAGTAAGGTACACAGCTAAATAACATACATGAGAGAATGCGGTAACTGAAAGGTCAGAAGACAGGGATCATTTCACACAGGAGTGACTGGGAAACACCAATTCAAGAAAAGAATTTGAGCTGGATCTTGACAATAAAGTAGGATGTTTAGTTTGAGAAGGTAAATATGGTAAAACATAAAGGAGAGAAGCAAAAATACATATAATATATAATTTTTTAATGGAACAGGTTGAAATTTAACTGCATTCATTGACTCATTTAATTGTTTACCTGTATTATGAGGTACCATAACTAGCTCGGAATACAAAGATTATGAGACATAGATCTTGACTGAAAGTAAATTACAAATAATAAAATTATAATAAAAAATAAAAGTAATCTAAAATAATACTGCTGAAAAATTGTTGTAAGTGGTATAATGGAGACAGTAAGTGAAAGCAAATTAATTAATTATAAGCTTATTATTCTATATTTGTAGAAATATCTTGAAGTTTTCCTAGATTAGAATAAGTATACATTTATTGTGGGCTAGCTATAGAAAATAAAGAGAAACTTGTTTATTTTTCAAAGTTAAATAAAGCAGAAGTCATGATTTAAATGCATTTTCCTCATTCAGCTAAAACTCCTTTTAATTAATAACATGCAATTGTATATATTTTCAAAAATATAATACATGTTAAATTCTAATAATTTCACTTTGGGTTTAATGCTGCATCATTCAATAATAAAAAATGATAAGGTTTCTTTAAAAATGTATAAAATTACTGAATACAATTTCATTTTCCATTTTATTATACCATAGATTATTTCATTATTATTAATTTTATCAGATATATAGGGGGAAAGGATTTTACAATGTATATTTCATATGTGCAGTAGCAAATATCACAGTGCTTCATTTTTAAAAATGAGAGCAATTAGAATTAAATTAATTCCTTAATATTTATTATGGTGTATTTTGTTTCAGATGTTCTGCTAGCTTCGAGGGTACAGTTATAAATGAGAATGCAAATATATTCCTTATTTGAGCTTATATTGTTAGAGTATAGACAAGTAATAAATAATATAATAAACAGAATAGAGTAGAATATATTTCAAAAAATGAAAAGAGGAAATTGAAACAGGATAAGGATGCCTAAGACCAAGAGTGTCTGACTGCATTTGCAACATGAAGTCTTCTTTAAATTTGTCTCTGAGATCACTGCTTAGGAAGGTACCACTGAAGAAAACATCAGAATGAAAGAAAACCAGAGCAATCAAAGGTAATGAGAAATGTGAATGATACACTGAGGAAGCAGACACATGAGGAGTTTGAACAGATCAGTTTCCCTTAAACTTGTTTAAATTAAGGTAGCTCTACTTTTTTTTATCTTCAGTTTTGGGTGTCCACCTAAACACTGTCATTGGAAGAAATAATTTTGTGGCTACAGAATAGTTTGGAAATTACTGATTCATTATCTTTTGTTTTATGAGGATAAAGAAATATTTAGTTGTATTTCTACTAAATTTGTTTTATTTTAATACATGACATCTAATTCTAGTTATAAAAAATTGCTGAAGGAACATGTTTTAAAATCTACAGAGTTTTATATTTATGTAGTTAATATCCATTCATCAATTCAAAAACCAGAAAACCTTGGGTCTAAGGGATATGAATGTCATAAAAAACAAATGTATCAAAACAAATATTTCACAGCATAAAATCATTAATAAAAATGACAAAAACATGATAGAAATAAAGACACAAAAGTATTAGTTTTTGGTGGCTGTTTTTAATGTGATACCTGAAAGGAGCAGTTCCAAGTTGCTGTTGCTCAGTGTTGCATTAACTCTCCCAATAAAAGCAATGAAACTAGCAACTGTTATGGTCATGGGTTGTTTCCTTCCTTTGAAATTCTAAGAGCCTTCCTTTATATAATTTTGGGCAAACACATCATTAGGAACATGAATAGATTAAATAAACTATACATTGATTTTATTTCCCTATAAATTTAAGCAATTAAACAGTGGATCAATAAATATTAGTTTACTGAATAATTCTATACTTCAAAATACACAACATTGAATGTGCTTTATAAAATGTATTCTTCTTGTAACTGCTTCAATTTTTAGAAGTAAATAAAAATTATAACATAGATTTGTCCATATGCCATCAATAAGAGAGAAACACACAATACCAACTAAAGACAAGAGGCTTGTATTTAGAACCCAAGTAAATATAAACTTCACCTATATTTCATCCTTTATAGCCATATTTTTCTTCTGAAGGAAATGATTTTACAGAGCCATGGCTGTCTTTACACAAGTCCTAAGAGGCCTGTTTTGTTTTTTGTATTTTTTTCTTTTTTCCCTAGAAGTGGGAATAGACTCACTGGAGGAAGAGCAGAGTTAAAATACCACATTGCAGAATCATCCTTGAAGACTGCAGGAGGAAGTGCCCCCCTACAGGATACTGAGTTCAGCTGCCCAGTAAGAGATGCTCCTGAAGAGCAGGATTCCACCATACTGACAGCTTTGATGTTTACAGGTGTTTTTTGAAATTGTTACTAGAATTCCCTAACTCTTTTGAATGAAAGATAAAATGTTGCAGAATCAAAAAGTATTCTAAATATTATTTTTAAATGTATCTAAAGAACAGACACTATTTTAGTTAATACTAAGACTTAGTATAATTATTAAATTATTTATGTAATTTAAAGTTATATATAAACCAGCTATGCAAAAGTCTACACAACTCCTGGGAAGCAGGGAAGCAGTGAGAGGAGCTTCCATGAACCCTATACCTCCCAGCTAAAGGCCATTCCTAGAAATCAGCTATTCAAGGGAGCCATGCATACTGCGGTAAGTCAGTGAATGAAGTGGATTTCAGAGAAAGTTCTTTTTTTCTCCAAGTTATTAATAATTTTGTCACCTGATTTTTGCATGTATCAAACTTTTTACTAGCAAGATTATAGAAATTGGGATTATAAACTGTGCATTCCCTGAATTCTATTCAGAAAAATTATGCAAAACCACTGTAAAGGAGCAACATAAAACACCCTCAAGAGTTGAGTTTTTACTGAATATTTCAGTAATAACTGAAATTTTTATTTCCATAATTCTCAAGTAAGATAGCAGAAGAGTTCAAAATGTAGGTACTGGAATTAGGCTGTATATATTTAAGTCCCTCCCCTACAACTTACAAACTGTGTCATTTAGATGACTTACTTAACTTTCTAAACTTGAATTTCCTCCTGATTAATGTAGGATTAACAGAGTTGTTAAAAATATTAAATGAACAAATGAATGTGAAGTGTTTAGCTAAGTGTTAATTTTTATCATTACTATTATTAATATTACACAGATAAAATAGGGTAATTGCAACTCTTTTGGTGCTCTGAATTCTGCTTACACAATATGTATTTAGCAGCCCCATAATTAATATTATGAAAAAATCTATATCCTTGGGTCTGTGGCCTTTGCCAACTCATATTCCCAGTGGCACTCTCTTTCCACATTCCAAACCAGCACCATGCTTTGTATGCTAGACTCTTACCTAAAAGTTTGATGAGGTGTATGATTAAAAAGCCCTTGATTTGGTAAGCACCTTAAGAATGTTTTTGTCTAATAAAAATGTATCTAGGGCACACCTTGCAGTGGAGGTGGCAAGCTAAATTGCCCTACATTAGGAATGTCAGAATTATTAGGTAATAGGCTCTTAGTTGAAGAGATTAGAGAAGGAGAAGGGAAGAAATATGTTCTAAAGGCAGTGCCTGGCAAATAGTATGCACTCAATAAGTGTGTTGTCTCTGAGTGTTCATTTCCCCTGGGCTGTATTGTGATTACTCTTTGCTACCCAAATTTTAATGAAAACCTGCTATATCTAATAACTTTGTAGCCATGGTGATTAGAGGAATTAAAGAGTATTGAGTGAGACAGATAAAAGAGAAGCATAGTCACAGAAGACAAGGTTAAAGGAAAGAAGTAAGTAGCAACAGCAGCAAAGTTGCATCAGAATTTGTCATTGATGTGTCAGTAAATGTGTACAAACTGGCTCTTGAGAGAAATATAAGCTGAATTGTGGCATCTGCTGATTTCTATGGTAAAAATATTTCTATAATGGCAGATGTCAAGATACCAATGAGACATTACTGATCACAGGATATGGAGGAATATACAGAGTTGACTATGGCAGGCATCTCTCTTCAGGCTCCAGCTTCCACCCTTCTCCATACAACTGGGAAATGTAACTCATCATAGGATAGGAGACAGACATTTGTTGGTCACTTACAATGCCACGTACAATGGGAATGACTATACTTATTGTTAAGTCTATTTTGAAATTTAAATATGATTATGTATTTGGCAGTCCTTTGTAAATTAAAAAATGTCATTGAACCAACACTGAGGGGGAGGGATCTCTACAGAAAGGAACAAGACATAGATGGCCATGATACTATCTTTCAAAACATGTATGAACTTAATTTTGCTTCATTGGCTTCATGGCTTTGTCGAGTAGATTATCATGCTCCTTATTGAGAGATTAATTACCAACTTTCACCTCTTGTCATTCTGCAGTAAGCTAATCACTGTTTCATTATTCCTGATTTTAAATGAAATGTTCTTAACGATTTCTTATTTAAGATGGTATTTGCTGTAGAATTTTTATAAATACTTATATTCAGGTTAAAGAAAGTTTTCCCTTTAATTTAAGAAATTTTAAAACTAAAAAATAGATGTTTAACTTTATCAACTTTTTGCAATTATTGCCATTATGATATTTTCTAACATTTTAATCTCTTAATGTGAAATATTAGTTTCAAGGATGATTTAATGTTATATTATCCCTTCATATCAATAATGAACGTAGTTCGGTTCTAATGTTGATTTGATTTGATAAGACTTTATATAGGATACTTTTCATCTATAACCCTAAATCAGAAGGGCCTGAAAATTTCTCCTTTTATAATGTCGGTATCTGAGTTTATGAGTTATGCTGGGCCCACAGAATAAGTTTTGCTGTCTGGAAAAGTTTTATAAAACTTGGATGATCTGTTCTGTTCCTTTAAAATATGGCAGAACTTACTGTACTTCATTTTTTCCTGGAATTATTAAAGTTTTATTTTGTTAGAACTAGTAAGATAGATTTTTTAGCTATTTGTCCATTTTGCTTAATTTTTTTTAGATTAGAAAATATAGTTTATTTCAAAAATAAATTAGAGAGAGAGAATATTCATTTCTCCAAGGTAGGGAAGGGGACCAAAGTTAAGAAACATGGCCCAGCCATAGTTCAAAGAGCACATGGGCACACCATAGCTTAGCAAGGCAATGGCAGCTGGTAGCTCATGGTTGAATTCGTTTAATCCTTCCCTTTAATGGGGGAAGGTCACTAAGGTGATTGGGTAGTGGTCTGCTCTAGGTCATACCACCCTGAATGTGCCCAATCTTGTCTGTTTAAATATTTTAAAAACATAGAAATGTACACAGTTTTCTTTTCTTTTTTTTATTATGATATTGTGGGGTAGAGTTAAGAGTTAGGTATACAAATATGCTTCGTTCAGGCACCCTTGTTGATAAGAGGTGACTCCCCGTACCCAGACAGATGTTTACTACCATTAATCCCATCTCCTTTCCCCTCTCCCCTCATAGTTTCCCACCACTATCAGTCATTTTCTTATGTTAATACATTGGATGATCAAGGTCCACCATATGAGTGAGAACATGTGATACTCAGATCTTTGTTTCTGTGAGAGGTCACTCAGTATTATAGACTCTAGTTCCATCCAGGTTGCTGTGAAATTCATAAGTTTGTTCTTTTTTATGGCTGCATAATATTCCATTGTGCTAAACAACTCCTGGGTCAATGATGAAATCAAAACAGAGATCAAAAGATACCTGAAAACAAATGAAAATGAGGAAATATCTTATCAAAATCTCTGGGATGCCACGAAAGCTGTAGTAAGAGGGGAATTGATATCCCTACAAATGCCCATGAAGAAAATGGAAGGATCACAAATTAACAGCCTAACAAGCCAACTAAGGAATCTGGAAAAGCAAGACCACAAAAACCCTAATTTCAGCAGAAGAATCCAGATCACCAAAATAAAAGCCCAAATCCAGGACATAGAAGACAAAAAGATAGCACAAAAAAATCAATGAAGCAAAAAGCTGGTTCTTCGAAAGGATAAACAATATCGATAGTACCCTACCTAGACTGATCAAGAAAAAGAGAGAAAAAACCCAAATAAGCATAATCAGAAACACAGAAGATGAAGTCACATCTGACCCTGAAGAAACACAAAAGATCATTAGAAGCTACTATGTACACTTGTATGGAAACAAACTTGAAAACCTCAAGGAAATGGAGGACTTTCTTTCATCACACAACCTGCCTAGGTTGAAACAAGAAGAAATTGAGACCCTAATAGACCAATAACAATCAAGAAAATTGACTACATAATAAGAAAACCACCTACAAAAAAAAAAAAAAAAAAGCCCTGGTCCAGATGGCTTTCCAGCAGAATTCTGCAAGACATTTAAGGAGGAGGAGCTGATTCCAATCCTACTGAAGGTATTCCAGGTGATTGAGAAAGATGGAACTCTCCCCAAATCATTTTACGAAACTAACATCACATTGATACTCAAGCCAGGTAAAGACCCAACAAAAAAAGAGAACTACAGGCCAATATCTTTGATGAACATAGATGCTAAAATTCTCAACAAGATCCTAGCAAACCGGATTCAACAACACATCTCAAAAATCATCCATCATGATCAAGTAGGGTTCATCCCTGGGATGCAAGTCTGGTTCAACATACGTAAAACCATAAATGTAATTAAATACATCAACAGATGTCAAAACAAAAACCACATGATTATATCATTAGATGCAGAAAAAGCTTTTGATAAAATCCAGCAACTCTTCTTGATAAAGACCCTCGAACATCTAGGCATATGGGGAACATACCTCAAAATAGTAAAAGCCATCTATAAGAAACCCACAGCCAGCATACTCCTAAATGGACAAAAATTGGAACCATTTCCCCTGAAAATTGGAACAAAACAAGGATGCCCACTCTCACCCCTCCTGTTCAATATAGTATTGGAAGTCCTGGCTAGAGCAATCAGAGAAGAGAAGGCAATCAAGGGTATCCAAATAGGAAAAGAGGAAGTCAAGTTATCTCTCTTTGCAGATGACATGATTGTGTACCTTGAAAACCCAAGAGAATAAAGTCAAGTTATCTCTTTTTGCAGATGACATGATTGTGTACCTTAAAAACCCAAGAGAATCTGTCAAAAACCTCCTTACACTGATAAAGGCCTTTGGCAAAGTCTCAGGATATAAAATAAATGTGCAAAAGACAATCACATTTACTTACACGAATAATAAACAAACAGAAACCCAAATAAAAAGCATAATTCCATTCACAATAGCCACAAAAAAGTTTTCTTTTCATATATGTCTAATTACTTAACCTGCTCTCTATGTAGTTATGATCACATTTTCTTTGTTAGATTATTTCTACCAGAGACTTTTTGACTTTTTTTTTCAAAGAACTATCTTTGGCTTTGTTCAGATACTTTTATTGTATTTGGGGATTTTTGTTTCTTTCTTTCTTTGGTTTTTTATTACACTAATTTCTGTTCTCTTTTAGTCTGTTACATTCTTTATATCTTCTTAACAGGAACAGAAGTCATGGATTCTGAGACTGTTTTCCTTCTCTGATGTAAAGATTTAAGGCTGTACACTTCCCTCACACTTTCTTTTGATATAATCTTCAAGTTTCAATATTTACATTTTACAGTATAATGAAATTATAGTATTATATTTTCCATGTTAATGTCTTCTTTAATTCATGAATTATTAGTATTAATTTTTCTCTGAATTTCCAAACATACAGAATTTTAAAAATTATCTGTTTTCATAACTTTTAGTTGCACCACAGATATCAGGTCTGAAGACTAAATTTATTTTGAAATTTGTTTAGAATTATGTATTATTTAATGTATGTCAATTGTTATAGCTGTCTCTATGTGCCATTGAAGACAGTATACAATGTATAATTGCTTGATCTTAACATATGTGTATTACTTATTTCTCCCATATTCTTTTAAAAATTTGCCACATTTCCTAGGTGACTGTCAAAGATTGCAGAGGGACAGTGGGATCTCTGTGTGGGCCAGGGCAGCATGGGGCCAGGTGGGTTCCAGGCCAGAGTGGGGTTGAGCCCTCTAAGTCCTCCTACATATGTTGGGGAGCTTATCACCCACAAATGAACAAAATGAAACCTCTTATGGTAACAGGAGTCTGTAGGTAACACTGGCACGATCTTAAAGGCCTTGAGATGTTGAAAGCACAGTTTCTTACACCTTCTGGAGTTCAGGGGTGATGGTGACAACTTCCATTGGGGAAGCGGTATTTCACAACTAGACTTGCCCTACCTTGACCTTGGGTGATGAGTGGTGGCCCTGGGGTCATGTTGTGGCCAATTGGACCCTAGTGTGACAGAGTGAGGTTCCAACTAAAAAAATAAATAAATAAAAAATAAAAAATAATATGAAACCCCTTTCTATGGGGATAGAGAGCTCTGCCCAGGGAGCCACCAGGAATGAATTGCTCTTTTCCCTAATAAAAATAAAATAAAATAAAATAATAATAAAATAAAATTTGTCTGCCTGATTTATCTATTGGGTGACCTTTAGCCATGTTTGCCCAGGATTGTTCAGGTTTACGTTTGATGTGCTGGAACTATTATCCCTAGCAGCCCTCTGCTTCCAAATAAAGCATCTTTCTTGGGATATCCTGGGCAGTGATTGATCATTGTAGCTGACTCCCTTGCTAACACTACCTTACGTTGATACACTCTTTGATTGCCTTAGTACCATTCAGTATGTTTTCACTGTGTTGAATAAATCAGTGTAAGTCTCAGAGACTTTTGATCACTCCACTTTTATAGCATGACTCTAAACCCTTCTAACCCCAAGTACAATAAGATCCTAACACTGTTCTTAACTCAATACAACTGGGTCAAATCTGTCTCCAAGGTAAAGACTACTTACTAAGCTTCTATTTTATTTGTAGCTTTTCATTTGATTCACATAAATAAAATACTAATACTAAAAAAGCTGCTCTTACATACTGTGCACTTACTTTGGGCTAAGCATTTTGCTCACTATTGTTTGAAGCATATTATATAATAATTTAATTATTACTTTTTGTATAAAGAAATAGAGATTCAGATTTACAAAAAAAATTTTCTAAGATCATAAGCTACTGAGTATATATGATTTAAAGGAATTACAAGGTTATAGGGTTTTAGAGTTTAAGTTTTTAAAGACTCTACTAGGTTTTTAAATTTTAAATTTAAAAATCACATAACTGAAAATAAACAGAATAACTTCTAGTAATGGCTGATATTTATTCTCATGCCAAGTATTTCTAAAAAGTATATATTTAAAATTTTTATATGAAATCTCATTTTTAACATTTTAAACAAAATTATTGCCATTATGTTTTGTTTCTGTTTTTATTTTTTTAGGTGGAGTCTCACTCTGTCACCAAGACTGGAGTGCAGTGGCCACTCCCAACCACTGCAGCCTCGATCTGCTGGGCTCTGGCGATCCTTCTGCCTCAGCCTTCTGAGTAGCCAGAATTAAGGGCATGCGCTACAATGCCCGGCTGATTTTTTGATTTATTGTAGAGATGAGGTCTCGCCAAGTTGCCCAGGTGGGTCTCAAACCCGTGGGTTCAGGCAGTCCACTCACCTCAGTCTCCCAAAGCACGGGATTACAGGCTGAGCCCCTGGCCTGGCTGTCATTATGTTATTCTCATTTATAGATAGTCTTCAAGGAAAATTTTACAGAGAAAACTACCAACAATATTTTTAGCAGAGAGAGCTATAGACAATATTTTTGGAATAGTAACGTGTCACAGTATTACACTGTTTTAAATTCAACATCTTACATTATAAATAATCAAATGCAAGATAGTCAAATTCAGTTTTTCTATACTGAAATACTTTTTTTGTAAATAGTCACTATGCCAACACAGTAGTAGACCATTTTTTGAAATAAAAATTTCTAGAAAAACAAATGAAGTTACTAACCACTTAGCTTTGGACTGAGTGTTACTAGTACTGCTTCAGGATCTTTCATCAATATTTTGGAAGCAGCTATGAAAAGAAATAAAAATGATTCCAAAATTTGTGTAACGAAAAACATACACACAGAGCCACACACAGACATAATACAATGTGCTGTCAATTTTATTCTTTGGCATATCTCATAGTTTATGATATCCTGTTCATCACAACATCTCAGATCTCTACTCAACATTCCTGTTGTATAACTAGTAGCTTCAATAATTACTCCCATTATAGTCCAGTGGCCCAAGGGGAACATTTGCACTGCCTTAACATCATTGGATATTATTTCTTATTTTAGAAGTATAAACCAACATGGAAATAGTTGCCTTCGACATGGAAGCCGAAGGTTTTTTGTTCTGTTGACAAAAGGAAAAAATTATTTAGGCAGCATTTACATTTAAAAATCAAAATTTGTTAAGATAATTAATGGTTATCTTCGTCCAGAAGTTGAATGGACTCAAAGGTGGAATCTTTAAAGTTTTAAGCCAAACCAAAGATAGTCCAAAACCAAAGCAATCATGTAGGGTTCTAGAAGAGACTGGGATGTTGTAGGAGCGATGATCTGCAGTGCTTTGTAGATCATGTATCATAAGAACAATGTAATGTAAAGGCTGTAAAAGGAAGTGATTTGGGTGAACATCACTCTGACTGCAAAATGGAGATAAATTTGGAAAGAAGCAAGTACTGACATGGACAGAGAAGTTAAGAGGCTGCTGTAGTATTCCCAGGACAGATAATCTTGGGTTATATTACCATGGTAGTGATGATAAACCAAAAAAAAGGGACAGATGAAAAATCTATTGAAATTGCAGTGTGTTTAGAGGGGAAGGAGATAGTTAAGGTTACTAGATTTATTGTATAATATGATGGAAGTATCACTGAGCTAGGGAATACCAAATGAAAAACATACGGTGAAAGGAAATTTATGAGTTTAGTTTTAAAATATCTTTGAGGAACTCCAGTAAAGATAGCAAATCAAGGAAGTAATTGGATGTGTCAGAAGCAAAAATAAAATAAATAAGGAAGAAATAGTAATTTTTAAGTAATATACATAGAAGAGGCTGTTGAAGTCATTGGCTTAAATGAAATCACCAAGGAAAGAATATAGGATGAAAGGTAAAGACGGTTAAATACTGAGACTTCAGAAAATCATGAGTAAAAAGAATAACCATATAAAGAAAACATATAATAGATATCTGGAACTAGGAGGGTTTAAAATATTCATTCAACAAATATTTATTGAACATTTTTCACATATAATTTATGGTACTGATCTAGATGTTAAAATAACAGCTGGAAACACTTGGAATAAAATCTGTTGTTGTGAGACTATTTTCTAGTAGAGGATGGGTGGATGGGGGGATGGGGAGGGAAGACAGAAATGATAAGCAAAATAATAAAAGAATAAGATCTCATACAGTAGGGATTATTATCATAAAATATTTTTATTAAAAAATAAGAGTAATGTTCTGACTAGGATAGTGAAAACATTTCAGGAAAAAGACATTTTCACATATGAATTGCTGTGTGAGATATAAAAAAAAGAAGACCTGAAGAAAATATTCAGTTATAAGACAAAGGAATTAATGATGACCTTATCAAGAACTCTAGGAAAACTTCCTTTGTTCCTTCTTCTGAAAACACAAAGCTGTTTTTTTCTCTGGTAAACTCACTACATCTTTTCCAGATGGGGATTTTCTTAAACAAGCAGCAACAGGGATTAACATTTCACATAGATCTGGTCAAAATACCATATCACCACATTTCGCATAGATCTGGTCAAAATACCATATCATGAGTGGAGATAGGATCAGCAGTTCAAAACTGTGACAATCAGAGTACTATTTAGTACCTTTCTGAACAAACATTGAGAAAGACTTTAGAGTCACTCTTACAGAAGAGTATAAACTCAGAAATGCTAGTGGTAATTTTCTCTATTCTAATGAGTTGAGTAGTATATTACAAAATTAATGTTTACCTGGAACCTCAGAATATGAGTATGTTATGAAATAGGGTCTTGTAGGATATAATTAACTGGAAACCTTAAGATAAAAGTAATTCTGAATTTAGGGTAGGCCCTAAATATAATGACTAATGCCCTCATAAGAAAAGGAAGGGACACACAGAAATACACAGGAAAGGCCATGTGATTATGGAGGCCAAAACTGGAGTGAGACTATGAGCCAAAGAATGCCCAGGATTGTCAGAAGCTGCCAGAAGCTAGAAAGAGGCAAGTGATGATTCTTTCTTGCAGCTTACAGAGGGTACACAGTCCTGACAAACATCCTGAATTGAACCTCTTACCTTCAAGAGTGTGAAAGAACACATTTACATTGTAAGTCACCCAGTTTGTGGTACTTTGTTATGAAAGCCCTAGAAAAATAATACACATACCTTGAGGAGAGAACTTAAAGAAAGAATAAAGTCAAGAAAGAAAATCACTATGAAAAAGAAGCTATAATAATCTCCAAACAGTATTCCTATGCCTCTGGATCCTGAAATCCAGAAGTGTCTCCATTACTCCTACTCATGGAGTTGTCCAATAAATTTCCCTTGTTCCTAAGCTAATTGAGTTGAGATTCTGTTTTTTGATACAAAGAAAATCAACATAGTGCAATGTCTTGTGTTAAACCATTTTATAGAGAAAACTTACCTTCACAAATAGGAACCTTTCCAGTCCAGGTGTTATCAGATCTACACACTCTATGTTCTATTCCACCTGCCAAGATAAGCCAGGTTGACAGATATAAATCAGGGCTTACCCATGGGATCGGAGATACATTCCTACTACATTGGCTTGAGTAAGAGTTTCCGACTATTTAAGGTTGTACGGTATATTAAGAAGAGAAAACAACATTAATTTTCAATAGATATGTGAAGGACGTTTTGAGACAGGCATCATGATATATTTTAGACATAGCTTAATGTCTTCATATAAATATGCCTTTGAATCCCCCTACTGGGAATATACCCTGAAGAACGCAAATCACTCTATAAAAAAGATACCTGCACACATATGTTTATCGCAGCATTGTTCACAATAGCAAGAACATGGAAACAACCATGCTGCCCATCAAAAGAGGACTGGATTAAAAAAATGTGGTACATATACACGATGGAATACTACGCAGCCATAAAAAAGAACAAAATCATGAATTTCGCTGCAACCTGGATGGAACTAGAATCTATAATACTGAGTGACCTCTCACAAAAACAAAAATCCGAATATCACATGTTCTCACTCATATAATGGACCTTGAACATCCAATGCAATACTATGAGAAAATGACTGATGGTACTGGGAAACTATGGGGGGGAGGGGGATGGGATTAACAGTAGCATATATCTGTCGGGGGATGGGAAAACACTTCTTATCTACAGGGTGCCTGAATGAAACGTCATTGTACACCTAACCCTTAACTGTACCCCACAAAACCATAATAAAAAATACTGATTAACGAAAAAAGAAAAAAAAAAAAAAGAAATACTCAAAAATAAAAAAAGAAAAAGAATTGAAAGTGATTGCAGGTGGAGGACCAGACTATAGTGTGTAGGAGACAGGTAGGGATTGCTGCTTTGCATCATTTTGCTTTTTTAAAAATCTGCACTTCTTACACAAGAATAAAATGAGGATAGAAAAACTGCTTCAGAAGCACAACTAAACAAACAACTTCCCCCATGTGGCAATTGTGTGGTCTCACTGTGCCCTAATTATGAAGTTGAGGAAGGGGACAGGGTTCCAGAAAGAGCATCATAGGGGAAGTTGCAGGGTCGGTGTGGGTGTGCAGAACTTGGGCTCAGGAAGGAATTTCCCTGATGCCTGGGGACTTCTT